>NC_135704.1:16983997-17098997 GCF_964276395.1 Gasterosteus aculeatus | reverse complement strand
ACGTACAGAGACGCTGCAAAGACAGAAGAGAAAAGACGGGGGTTTGAGGGGTGGGCTGTGCGTACACTGATTCCCACAGTCACAGTAACGAATCCCTCTCACTGCCCCTCGCTTTTTAGTGCCGTTTCTCTCTCTGGGGATCAGCAGCGTAGCTGCTTTACACCATGTGGGCGGAAGGACACGGGCGCTACGTCACTTTACATCTTTCTGGAGCATTAAAATCAGACAGCGTCCACTGTGCCCAATGAGGCTTTATTTAAAGATGAACTTGTTTTCATTCTCCTCAGCTTTAATCGTCTAGCAGCCATTTAGGAAGAAGCATCCTGAAATCTAGTACGGTTTTAAAATATTCCTGCCTTGATACCATTTTGGCGGGACAGACATAATCAGATATGTTGACGGACAGATGCTTGGTGATCACGTCAGAGCCGCGTTCTGCCATCTGATATCCGGCATCTGCATCGCGTCCCAGGAGAGGAACACTCAACCCCTGAGAGCGCAGCGTGACACATGTCCTAAAGAGTCATTTTGCTGAGACCAGAAGGAGGGCGATCGTCACCCTTTTTTTTTTTTACTGGCTGCGGCGTGAGGACACCTTCGCGAGGAATGCTGTCGCCGGGGAGAGGAGAGGGAGAGGGGAGAGGAGTCACTGAAACAAAACGCTCCAGATAGCTCAACTTCCTGGACTTATTTCCGAGACGTCTTAAACGCATCCGGGCCCAACACACACACACACACACACACACCAGGGCCTGATGGAGGCGGGGCTCTGTTGTCAGGGGGAAAATAGCGCCTGTGGTGCTTATCAAGCGATCGTGGTCACATTCAAGTCTAAACCCTCCAGAGGTCAGAGCCTCTCGTGTTGGGCAGAGGCACCGAGTTCTCTCTGGTTACTGAGCTTTACGACTCTGGTTCATGTTGCGAGCACACAGGCAGCTACACACACACACACACACACACGCACACACACGGGCGCTTCCTGTGGATCTCTGCTAACGCCAGAGTAAAAGCTCTTCTGATGCTCTGTTGGTTCGCAGCCGCATGGGACAGCGGGGATGTTTGAGACCCTGAAACCCCCTGTGCCCCCCGTCCCCCATGTTATTGTCATGCGAGGGTTTTTCCCATGTAGATCTGCAACGTCAACAACCAACACAGCTGACCTGGAGATCTGCATATGTGTGTGTGTCCACAGGGGGTGTTTGAGTGATATTAACAGGGTGCCTCCATGGAGGGCATTTTAAAACCAACAACTTCCAGCGTGAAGGCAGAGACCAACATGTTTTCTCCATTCAGTTTAATCTGCTTGAGCAGTTAAGCGCGTCGCGTTCCCACGATGAGGGTTTATCTCGTCCTTGTCCTTCGTGTCACACTGACCCTTCCAATCCGAGCTCTGCTGATACAGCAGCTCCATGTGGACGTGAGACCGGAGCTCTGGGCTCCAGCGGGTCAGCCGGAGGTGTGGGCCGCTGCTCCTGGCAGATAAGTGTCCCTCCAACCGCTCAGTCTGTGACGAACCCAAAACAAACCCTGCAAGACGTCAACAACACCCCCCCCCCTCCCACACACCCCCGCAGTACGCGACAATGCGGCCGAACCACAGGAGCCCCACTTTGCTCCCGCTGAACTGCTCTTTCCTCTCTCGCCCCCCCGATGCTCAGACCGACCTCCCCATCGCTCTGACCCTCGGACCAGTTGGGAACCGAGTGCGGCCCCTCGGTGAGCGTGGTTACATGGATTGGAATAACTGGCTCAGTCGGACTGAAATCGAATGGTCCGTTTCATGTAACCACCTTTGTCCGACTACGATCCGACTAACACGCCTGGATAACTCGATCCGATCCGGTTGATAGTTCGACTATCGCGGCACGTGACGGTGAATCGGATGAGGAACTGGACTTTGCGTCTTTGCGCCTGCTCGAGATCCCGGCGGCGTCTTCTCTCCGTTATCAAATCAGCCAATAGCGCCATTCGCCTTCGCTGTGCTCCTCTTAGCATCACGCACAGATAGTAGAGGGATGTAGCTTCACCTCGCTCTCCGCTCGCCATCTTTCTCCTAATCTTGATGTTGGTTGTTGTTGGTAGCGGTGAAGCGGAAATGGCTGTATCACAACTAGCTGTAATGAAAACAGCGCCACCTATCGTATCGGATATGACGATATGCTTTCGGCCAATGATTCGATTTATTCACTGCCATGTATATTGGGATAATAGCACCCGAAAGATAGCAAAGATTCCAATTATACCATCATGTAAACACACTGACTGAATGCTTCCACTGTGCCGCTGATGCTCGGCGATCGCTCCACTCTTCCAGGCCAAAGGTGAGGAGAAGGTATCAGGACCGGTTGTGTGAGGATGTGGAAGGAGACAAGGAACTCTCTCATGTCTCCATTCTTGCGAGTCCTTTTAGAACTGGGACCCAAAAGCGTCTTCTTTGTAGTTCCTCACAAAGGAGGTTTTTAACAAGGTCTAAACACTGCTGCTTCTGTGGTGAAACTGGATTCCCGAAGTGGTCCGGAGTGTTGCTCGTTAGCTGGTTATCTTCTCACTGGATCTACATCTGTTGTGGGACTCATTGTTCCCCCTGATGGGATGAGAGCGACTTCACAAGTCTGTGGTGATCCAGAGCAACTGGGACAAAGGAAACGGAGACAGTAGAGACACCAGAAGTGATTGTACAAGACTCCTTGAATGTTTTAAAAAACCCAAACTGACCCACTCGGCATCTCTCGACCCCCTCATCAGATCACCATCCAGAGGGACAGCGGCCTGGACGTCACCGCCCCGAAACATGGCAAGGTCGACGCCAACAACGACCCCCACGTTGGGGGAAACCAGTGGGCAGGAGGCACAGGTAACCGAGTCAGCAGGATGGAGAACTCACACTTATTCTTATTGATGACACCACAGGTGCTTTGTTTTCTTTTGCATTTTAATTCAAATTCATCTGTGATGGGAATTTTTTTTTTTTTTTACTTTTGTTTCCAAAACGGGGGGAAAACACAAACTGTAATGTATTTAACTGTAGCAGTTATTCGTCGCAGTGATTGCTTCGCGCCGTGATGAATTGTGTGGCTGCAGGCGGCAGGGACACGGCGGGGCTGGGGGGCAAAGGGGGCCCCTATCGGCTGGACGCGGGACACAAGGTCCACCAGGTCTCCCAGGCTGAGAAAGACGCCGTGCCGGAGGAGGTCCGCAGAGCCGCCCGGGAAATGGGCGAAAAGGCCTTCAAAGAGAAGTGGGTGCCTTTAGAATCCTGTGAAAACACGCTGCCAACAAACGTCCATCTTTGACCCTCCACCCGTAGAACTGAAATGTGTGTAACGTGGAACAGGTGTGTGTGTGTGTGTGTGTGTGTGTTGGCCCTCTTGGTCAGCAGGGCATCAGCAGGGTCTCCTGGTCGGTCAGTCCTCCCAGGCACGGCGCTCCATCCTGGGCAAACAACCCCGGGCTGCGGTGCTCCGGTTGGATGTATAAGTGCATCATGGCAGATCCCACTGAGCATCGTGTGTGTGTGTGTGTGTGTGTGTGTGTGTCTCTACACTACACACTTGCTCCACAGAGGAGGGTTGAGAGGGCGTCCCTTTCACCAGCTCCACCATGAAGGCTGTCTCTGTTCTTTGCTTTAAACAGTTTCTTTCTCTATACCTTCTTTTCTCCCCCATCCTCCCTCCATCCTCCCCCCTCTCCTGCATGGCCCTTCTCACACACTGGCCGCTTTCACGCCACGGGGACGACCTCTCTGCCTCTCCTCTCGCCCCTTTTTGGTGTCTCTGCTTTTCTCGCCTTGGTCTTCACCCATTTCACTTAAAAAAAAAAAAACACCCTTTGACACTCTCCCTCCCTCCCGTCTCCTCGTCTATCACTGTCCCCCGGAGACACTCTTGTAGCTGCATGCTGATACCATGCTTCCAAGTACATGTCACTGTACATGACTGTTCTTGAACGCAGCAGGTGAGCACACACCGCGGATGGGAGGCTTGACTTTATGCTGTCGTTCCTCATATCACATTTTCCATAAGTTCCCTTTTGCTGATGTGTGTGTGTGTGTGTGTGCTGGTTCCTCTGTTTGCTTAGCTTAAGGCTCAGTACCGATCGCACACACCTGACACACACACACACACACACACGAGCAGGCAGAGGTATGCCTAAAGAGGAAACACCCACGTGAGCGTGTACACACACATACTCACTCTGCTCCAGGCATTTCTCTGGCTGTGTCGAAAGGTCAAAAATGAACGAAGAGAGAAACTTGGATAATAAGTGTACTGTATTTATAGATCATTTTCGCTGGATTAAATGACTTTAGCTTCAGCTCGTCATCTTGTTGTTGAGACGGGCGCAACGCACAACACCTTCTGAAGGATGCAAAACAAACAGATGACAATAAGTTTCCCTCAGAGATTCCTCCCGAATCTTAATCTCACTTGCAAAAACATGTCTGCGTGTTGGATGAGTTGTAGACGTTTAGTGTTAAATGTTTTCTTACAACACACAGATGCTCATGGAAACATTTTCTTGCATGAGGGCGACGCGTTTTGTTGGTACGAGCCGCTGCTCCCGGGCTGAAGGCACGGGTTCAGGAATTCGAAGGAAATAGCCGCGACCGCTGGCCAGAGCGTCCGCTCACACACACACACACACACACACACACACACGTGCACACCTAGGAATGTGTGGAGGAAGCTGCTGTTCTGCGGGCCGATGTGGTGTGAATGCAGAGGAACCCACCGGGGGACTGTGTGTGCCGCTCTAAAATAACCATCACACCGGTGTGAGACACTGTGTGCCGGGGGGAGGGAGGGAGGGAGGAGAGGGGAGGAGAGGGGAGGGGAGGGTAAGAAGGAGAAAAACCAATTGAAATATTCCACCGCCACGCCGCTCGTGTTGGTTCTGTTGGTCTCGCCGCCTCGCGCGGAACCTTTGCTTTCATTTGAGATTCGACGACGGCGTCCTGTTCTCCCCATTTCGTGGCCTGTTGCAGATGTCATGTGGCCGCACGTCCTCTGAGGGCGCGCGACGCGTGTTTGATCGCGTGGCTGATGCCAGCGCAGGCTACACAAATCTCGCTCTCCCTCAGGTTTGTTACAAGCCGGGACACCACCCTTGAACCCCTACCTGTGTTCCGTTGTCACTGCTCTGTATCTCCGTGGATGTCACGGTCTGGTTGCCGTCAAAAGTTTCAAACACCTGGTAGCCCCCCCCACCCCCCCCCCCCCCGCACGGCGGGGGATTATGCTGATAAGCACGCTTTCTTGTGATGTCCACAGGTGTGTTTTAGAGAACACACAAGGAGCCTCTTTATTTAAAAGCAGCGACCCCCGTCTCTGTTCTGACCCCACGTCTCGGTCCAGACACACAAGCAGCTGCTCGGGTGTAAATAGATGATGGAATACACAGTCAGTGCATCCCAGGGGTCACGTGATCGATGTCCACAGACTGTCCGGGATGGAATAGAAACAAACGTTCGGGCTGTTCGGATGTGAAGTTTGTCTGAAGTGCATCAAATGGAGTCATCTCACCCTCTCTCTCTCTCTCTCTCTCTCTCTCTCTCTCTCCCTCCCTCTCTCTCCCCCCGCGTGTGTTTCTCTGTCCGATCCTCTCAGGTTGAAGGAGATCGACATGAGCGAGTACGATGCCTCCACCTACGAGCGCTTCTCCAACGCCGTCCGGAGACAAGTCCAGTCTCTGCGCATCGTGCTGGACAGTCTGCAGGTCGGCTCCGCTCCTGCATCTCTGCTTGAATCTATTAGTCAAAGTGCCACTGTCAACATGCATGTTATACCACAGATGGACAAACCAGGTGACAGTTACTTCATTGTAATATTTGCTGCCTTTTCTTTCTACTTGAGGATTATTTCATCTTTTTATTTGAGTACAGCGGTTTGACACGACTCAGGTTCAGGTCAGTTAAATAGCTTCTCACTGCACGCAGCCTAGTTGACCCTGGTCGTCGGGGAACAAAGTCCTGGGCGTCACAAAGTTGTTGGATGACAACCGGCGCGCCTTATACAATCCCAGGGGCAGGAAGGAGGGGGCGCGGCCTCCCCCGGAGCGCCCTGATTGGCCGAGGGAATGACAGCAAGAGCTTAGGGAGCGGCGGTTTGAAGCCCAGGATGTGATATTGTCTCCATTTCAGTGTTTTGATCTCAATTTTCCTCCTTTTGTTTTAGCGTCTTTGGTGAAATGTGTGTGCGTGTGCGGTGTGGGGGGGCGGTGGGGGGTGGTGGCGGCGGTGGGGTGGGGGGGGGGGTTGTGAGCATGTGACGAGAGGAAAACCACGCAGCCTGTGAGAAAGATTACAGAGAAGCGCCACCAAGCCACGCTCTATTATTCTCCTCTCCAGGTGTGAAGCCCTATTTGTATTCGTCGTTGTTGTGGTGCGCGTGTGTGTGTGTGTGTTTGTGTGTTGCGTCCAGGTGTTTGCAGCCGTGCCAGCGCTGGCTCCCAACATGAGCGCTGGTTATTCTTTGTGTTGGTTCTTCGGAGCCCCGGGCCTCTTTCCCGCTGGAAAGACGGATGGAGATTATACCAATCTAAGCAGGCGTGACCCGGTGAAGTCATCCTACCTGAGGAGTGATTTAAGGAGTCTCTCACACACCCCTCTATTTATCCCCCAAACAAAGAACTGGCTCCCCGAACGTAACCACGGCGACATGTTGTCATCAAACGCATCAGAATGGAAATCAGAGAATCACAGACGCTGTGTTGAGGACAAAGGAGGTCCGAGACAAACGTGTCCTAATAAGACAATGAAGGGTTAATCTCATTTTATCTCCTCTGATCCACAGTTTTGCTCCAAATGTTTCGTTCTCATCAGATGTTAAGTCTGGAGACCTGTGCTGTGTGTGACGGCCAGTCTGTGTTCTTTCATGTGTGTGTGTGTGTGTGCGTTCATGTGTCGTGTGGAGCCACAATAACGTCAGCAGGCCTTATCAGCGGCTTCCTGCTTTTGTTAACCTCGCGCTCCTTCCTGAGGGAGCGGACTGAAAGTGATGTTGCTTGTCCTCTCTTCTCCCCGTCCTCCCATGTGACCACAATCCCACCGGCCGACTCCTCCAGTCACGATGCAGTCGCTTGTTTAAACGTTCCCTGTTCCACACATACATGACGGAGAACGCGTCTGTACAACCTCCTGTTTCTGTGTCGGGCTCCCCTTGTTTCACCACCCGCGCCGCCAAAATGAAATCATTGTCCCCAGACAATGTTTGTTTTACTTGTTTGTTTAGATCAGCTCATAATGTGTTTGTGCGTGTCTGCGTGTGTTTTCAGGCTAAAGGGAAGGAGCGGCAGTGGTTGAAGAACCAGGCGCTGGGAGAACTGGATGATGCCAAAATCATTGATGGGCTGACTGGAGAGAAGGCCATATACAAGCGCCGGGGCGAGCTGGACCCAGAGGTGTGTGTGTGTGTGTGTGTGTGTGTGTGTTACAGATATTTAAACCACGCCTCCCAGAAAAACACACATAACTGTAACCTTTATCTGTCATACGATACATTCCAGTGGTGCGTGTGAGAATACGATTAAACCCTGTGCTTCACACACAGTTTTAAGCCATTTCATGTATAGTTGAGTACACACACACACACACACACACACACACACACACACACACTCGCTAATCATACAAACGCACACTAACCATAATATGCATGCCATGTTTTACCGGCTTATTTAGCTCCGAGCGTCTGTGGTCTGCTGTGAAGGTCTAGAATTAAGTCAGTTTAAGTCGAATGCTATATAAACTATGTGTGTGTGTGTGTGTGTGTGTGTGTGTGTGTGTGTGTGTGTGTGTGTTCACAGCTGGGCAGTCCTCAGCAGAAGCCCAAGCGCCTCCGGGTGCTCGTGGACGTGTCGGGCAGCATGTACCGCTTCAACGGCGTGGACGGCCGGCTGGAGCGCTCCATGGAGGCCGTGTGCATGGTCATGGAGGCTCTGGAGGGCTACGAGCACAGGTTCAAGGTGACTGACACACACACACACCCCGAGAGAGGGGGGGAGCAGGAGGGGAGATGGGAGGCAGACTTCTGGGCCCCTGAGTGATACTCAACCCCACCTAATGCCGATCGCATATCAGTGTGTCTCGCACACACACACACACACACACACACACACACACACACACACGTACTCTTTGTGTAACTGCTTCGTTTGCGTAACATCCCTCACATAAAAATGCATCTCATGAGACAAAGAAAACACACAGTACAAAATAGAATCGACGGTGCTGAAATACCACACGGTACAATCTGGTATTTCAGCACCGTCACACCTCAACCCGCATTCTATTCCAGGCCGTGCATTAGAGGGGCACGCCGCGCAGCATGTTTGCTGCGTCTCATCAGAGTGTTTTTTTTGTCCCCGCAGTACGACGTCGTGGGACACTCGGGCGACGGCTACGACATCGAGCTGGTCCGAGCGGACAAAGTCCCCAAGAACAACAAGGACCGACTCAAGGTCCTCAAGGTACACAATCGGCCCCGTTCCGTCTCTTCCCTCCGGCCCCTCAGATCGGTTGTTTGCTCCTTACTGACCCGTCGTTTGTTTCCCGCCCTGCAGAACATGCACGCCCACTCGCAGTTCTGCATGAGCGGCGACTTCACTCTGGAGGGCACCGACGCCAGCATCAAGGAGCTGGCGCGAGAAGAGGCCGACGAGCACTTCGTGGTGGTGCTCAGCGACGCCAACCTGGAGCGCTACGGCATCCGGCCCGAGCGCTTCGCCCGAGTCCTCACCGCGGACCCGCAGGTCAACGCCTTCGCCATCTTCATCGGGTCCCTCGGCGATCAGGCCGAAAGGTGAGAGGGGGGGGGCGGAGACCGGGGGGTCACCTGGGTGGTGGCGAGATGGAGGTACGATTAAGGGAGGCAAAGGAGGAAATAGGAAGGATAAAATGACTCAACCGGGCTGTTATCTGAACAGGAGCCATGTTAAGGACACTGCTAGAGACGCTCATCCCGACTCCAAAAACGTATAACTTTTCTACTCCTGATGCCGAGGTCGGGTACAAATGGACGCCGGTTCAATCTCTAAACACTTGAGGGGACGCTGTGTTACGTATTCTCACGTGGGGGCAGTTTGTGTCCCTGTGGACTGCTGACGATGATGATGTGTGTCCTCGTTTACGTGTAAGGATGATTAAACAAAGATAGAAAGAACTGGGTTTTTTTTCTTCTTCTTTTTCATTCAGACTCCAAAAGACCCTTCCAGCAGGGAGGTCCTTCGTTGCCATGGACACCAAGCAGATCCCTCAGATCCTGCAGCAGATCTTCACGTCCACGATGCTGTCCAGTGCCTGAGGCTCACCGCTCCCCCCGCGGGTCCAGTGCCTCGCGGCGCGTCCCGAGGCCGCTTTCAGCATCAGATCATATCACTTTATTTCAGCTGCATCAGAACCGAAGATTCTCCCCGACGGGAAGAGACCGCTGTGTTTTTATTATTTCGATGGCTGACAGCTCAGCCGCTCTGTCGTGTCCCTCTGGGTGTAGCTGCTGCGCCTTTGATGGTGTGTGTGTGTGTGTGTGTGTGTGTGACTGTAACATGAGACCCGCTGTCTGGGTAGCAACAGTGACGGCGTGGATGCCAGCGGCCTGTCTCATGCCCCATTTGGGGATCAAGAGTACGACCTGCTGTTGTTCTTCCCGGTTGTCGCCTGACTGCACTGACGCACGCAGGGCGGAGGAAGGGGGCGGGGGCTTGGGGGGCGCGCGCGTCAACTTGAACGCGCTCTCCTGCCTTTGGACTTCCTGTGTCGTCCGTCTCGCAGGAAGGAGACACCTGACCCGGCCATCCGAGCGGCGGTAACTCGGCTCCACAGGAATGCTGGGACTGCGAGCGAGGAATTTCCCTTTTTCCTTCTCCATGGAGATCCCCTTTCACTGCCCCCCCCTCCACACACACACTCACACACACACACACACACACACACACACACACACACCACACACACACTCCTCTTCCTCCCTCAGACACCTTCCGAAGAGGGGAAAGAGCGCACAGAGCTGTTTTGGTGCACGATCTAATTAACACATGGCACGCGGAATCGGTTTGGCCTCTGGGGGCCTCGTAGGATCAATAGCCTTTATTACCATCAGCCTCCATTGATCGCTCTGACGCATGTCCGGGGCTTAAATCCATTTGACCCTCGCTCTTACTCTCACTCTGAGTTGTGGAAAGAGTAAGCATTTCAAGTGTGCAAATCGGCATATTAAAATCTATTAAAAATCTTATTTAACTGTACATTGTTGTGTAAATGTAAAGTTCAAAATTGTAATAAATCCAATCAACACGGCGCAGTTGTTTACTCATGTCGGTGGTGTCGAGTGTTACACAATCAATCATAACTGGTTCTGATCTTTGCATCCGGAAAGTGATTAAAACAGCGCGACATAAACTACATCACTATAATTCATAGAAAGCAATTATTCAACTTATATACAATAAAGTAACATGGATAAAATATCAATGAAGTAGATTTTTATCACACTTAAATAATAATAAAATAATCTTTTCATGTGACATATATGTATATTGTATATGGATGTATGATAGACATATATAATATACTATAAACACATTATTAATCAACAGCAAATGTCAAAACCTCATTTATTGAAGTCTATCAAGTGTTGAACGGATGCATTTAAATGACAATGATTCTGGTTGTGTGTCTGCGTCGTTGTATTACTCCCCTACAATCTCTGCCTCTGTGTGGTGGTGACGCACCACTTCCTGTACTACACTGTGGACACACTGTTTATCAGAATGAGCGCACACACACACACACACACACACGTGCATTTCCAATGCACACCTGGCCTGCCTGTGCCAAAAAGCCCCGTTTGATTACAGCGGGGAGATAAGCCGTCTAGACCAGCGCGGCGTTTAGTGCGTTAGTCAGCGTTAATGTGTGTGTTTGTCCCAGCGTTACACGTCCAAAATGCGGAAAAATAATCCGCAGAAACTCCGGTGATTCATAACGTGCAGAACTATTTTGGGGCAGCTTTCGGCTGATGTCGTCAGGTTCCAGTGTGGAAATGGGTTTGGCGAAGCAGATGGCGACGCGGTGCACGACCAGCGTGATCGGTTCCCGTACGGCGAGGCGCTGGCCGGTGGATGGCGACCCGTAGTCGGGTTGGTTGACGGCACCCTGTGTGTTGCCCATGTGTGAACGTGACAGCGAGGTTTTGTGGTGTGTATGTGTGAGAGAGGAGGCCAAAGGGAGACACTGGTCTCAGTGGTCTCACTGGGCTGAAGGAGATCCCTCTTGGTCCTGGTGCACATTGGACACGTTGGACCCGCCTGACACCGGCCTGGTCGTGCCTAAATCTTGAGAGGAGCCTTATGAGCCGAGCTGCCGACAGACGTGAAGTCGGAGCGGCGGAGGACCTGACTCGAGGCGCGCTGATGGGCAGCCAGTCGAACCAGTAATGAAAAACTAAGACAGGATCAGGAGACTTTACGTCAGCACAGATTCACCTACAAATCATGATGAAGTCCGACTTGGGCTTTTATCTTTGAGGACATCCCCGGATTTTCTAAACTACTTTTTTGTTTAACGTGGTCTGTTAAATGTCCCCTGGAGAATTGTTACCCCCTTGAAGTGGTGGGTCGAGGGGGGGGTTGACCCTTTGACCCCTAGAGCTGTGTTGTCAGGGACAACAGCTCCTGTTATTGTCTCCCAAAGCATTTTGGTACAAGGTGAGGGGCCAGGCGAGTGTTTCAAAGACCTCTATGGATTAGTGTCTTCAGAAGAGGAACCAAGAACCTCCCTGGAGCAAAAGTGTGCGTGTGTGGGGGGGGTCCTGTCATGACAGAGGGGCCTTTTTTAGTCCCAACAGACTCAGACTCATTTGTCTGTGTTCAGCCTTGGTGACCGAAGGTGTATCTGGGACTCAATCATGTGATCAATAATAACATCGGTGAAATGGTCACCGCTAGTTACCTCAACTCATTTTGTGGTTGACTAGGACCATAAAAGATCTATGTTCAAAAAGTTTTGTGGAAGAAAAGTCTAAAGCTGGTTGGGTCAGAAATTGTTATGGAAAAAAAGTTAAAAAAATAGAAGGATCGAAAAACATAATGTGAAAAAATTGTAAACCAAAAGTTAACAAAATGTAAAAAAACGGAATAATGTCATGTCATCATATTATTAGGTCAAAAAATATAATGAATGTTATATATATAAAAAGTTATTTGGTGGAATAATATTAGTAAAGTAAAAAAATGATCAGTCAAAATCAAATGTTTCTCAACATTCTAAACACAAACACAGTTTGAATGAGTTGAATACAAGAAAGTCTCTGTGTGGTACATGAAAACTAACCTTTTACTCCTAGTCAGCGCTTCAATAGTTCCATCTATTTCCAACGCGTATGTGTGTGTGTGTGTGTGTGTGTGTGTGCGTGTGTGTGTGTGTGTGTGTGTGTGTGTGTGTGTGGGGGGGTCTTTTCACACAGCGGACGTTGCAGTGATTTGTTTAGCAGATTTCTCCCCCCTCTCTCCCCCCCCTCTCGCTCGCTCCTCAATCTTTCCTTCCAGCTTCTGTCTCTCACACCACCACGTTAAAGCTGGTCTGGCAAGACCTTTAACTGCCTCCCCCCCCTTCTCTCTCTCTCTCTCTCTCTCTCTCTCCCCCTCTCTCCCCTACAGCTGCACTCCAGCTAATGTCACAGGTGACATGCGATAAACCTTCTGGTTCCGACCAATGGAAATGAAGGTGCCCTTCTTCAGTCTCCGTGACGATGGGCGAGGGCGAGGATGGGCGCTACCAGCTCAGTTAGTGCGCTGCGCCTTGTGTGGGAGTCCTGATCGTCTCTCGTTTTCCTCCCCACTGAGACGGAAGCAGGGTGGAAACGATAAGAGTGTGTGTGTCTGTGTGTGTGTGTCCTGACCTTTGCTCCACTGAGGCCGACCTGTTGTGGAAAGAAGGCACCATGTTTTTCTTCTCCCTGTACATCATCGCCCAGCTAATTGTTGCCGACGATTTCTTCTCATCCGACCCGAGTCGCTCCCTGTATTTCTGGGCCTAACGGACGGGGAAAGGACACCGCGCGGATGTGAGTTTCCCGCCTTCGTTCCGTCTTTCGGGAAAATAAACGCCGAGCGCTAACGAGTCTGATGAGCGTAGCCGCAGTTGGACGTGCGTCTGAGGCGCGATGGGCCTAATTACCAGCAGGCAGGAAATGCCTCTGTGAATAAGCCTTCCTTTGCTGACGCAGAGCAAAGCTTCTGCTTAGAGCTCATGGAAAATAACGCCTATTAAACATGAATTATATTTATATGTATGTGTGGTCACCATAGGGAGGAGGAAAGACTAGATGCACGATAGCGATCACAGCTCGTACAAGACGGCTTGTTGGATTGTTTGATTTGACAGTAATGCCGTTATCCTTCAGCTGCTAATAGGACTACGCGTTCAGGGACAGATCCCGGCTACCACTCGGGTCATGGGGGGGGGGGGGGGGATTTAAAAATGAGAATAAACGCAGAAAGAACTAGATCCTCGCTTTAAACACTAACGCTAAAAGAACATCCATCAGGGCAGGAATGGACAGTCCCTGCCCCGTGGCAAAGAGGGGGCATTTGGGCAGTAATTACGCCGGGTGATTCCACAGCGATACTGAAATGGAAACGGACTCCTTCGGGTTCTGCCCCACCCCCCCGGGGGGCGTTGCAGTAGTAACTCTTTAGGTAAATGCTGACACAAGTTCAAATGATCACTGAGACCTCGTTTCAAATGAGGCTTTCAGAGGTTTTCGCTACGTAAGGTCAAATCATTTATTGAAGCAGAAAACAAAAGTCACGGTTGACTAAAAGCTTTTTAAATAAAGTTACACCTGGGAATCTATTTAATTTAATTCACGCTATGTCGGCTCTACTTCCATGTCCTTTGTTGGATTCCTTTGATTCATCAATCATTTGACTCCTTATGGTCTTGAAAGCGTGTGTTTTTCATTTCAGTGTCGAAAGCGTTTCAAGTACTAAAGTCTGGTAGAAGGTTACTCACATGAGACCATTTCCATTGTGTCCTAGCAGGTGCGTTGAACCATGAGGTCTTCTGCATTCTAGAAGAAAGTTCCATTCTCCGTTGAGGTGAGCGAAGGGGAGCTCCCCCCCCCCCCTCGGGCTCCGGTTCCCGTGGAAAGTCTGGTCAAGTGTAAACTCGGCCGTAATGACAGGGAAGCCGCCTCGCTCACCCGCCGCGGGGCTCGCAGAGGCAAAGGCAGGGACCCGCCCTCCTTCAGAACGAGGTCGTCTTAAGGGCGACGGGCAGGGGAAAGGTATGAAAGAGAGGGCGGGATAGAGAGATGGAACAGGAGGAGGCAGCGTCTGCTGGAACTCGATTACGAACAATGGCCTTTGTCTGATAAAATAATGCTCTACGACGCCGCATTCATGTTGCATTGTTGCACATTGACATGAATACAGTATCTGGACCAGTGATTTTACAAAGCATAACTGTGATTGTGGTCAACCAGCATGAGACGTGAGGGGAGTATCTTGCCTTTGGTTTCTTTCTTCTTTCACCCCGACCACGGTGTTCCTAATAATGAGGAACTCTGTCACGCTTATTAGCGAAGGATTCAATTCACAAACAGGTGCTTAATTCACGTGATGCAAAGAGTTTAAAATGTTTTTAGGACATGAAGCAGTGTGCCGGGAAATAGGAAATCAATAGAGACACTGATTGAGTTCTGAGGGAAACGACGCGTTGGGTCCTTTGAAGCCTCGTGCAGCGTTACTCCCCACCGCCGCACTCTTTCCCGTTCCCTCTCGCCGCCAATAAGAAGAGTGAGATCGAAACAAAAACGCTTGTGGACGAATGAATGAAGAGGTGCGAGAGTTGTTGAGAGAGACTCTGTTCAGTTACGTGCCGGTTGGCTCCACTGGAACAGATAAGTGTGCACCACAGAGAGCTCTATTGAGAGAGGAGAGAGGCCTTTGTGGCTGCACCGGGAGCCATTTAGGAATTAAGAGGGGACAAATTGCATCAGCGGATAACACTCCCTCAGAGGGGGCCTCTCGCTGGAGCGATTTAGGGCTCATCAAGTGGGAGAAGACGTCGGCGTTGCACGTTTGTGAGCCCTCCTGGACGTTGAGCGCGTTGCGTGATCGCGTCCTTTCTTTGCTTTGCATGGACTTGGCGAGGCTTTTTATTCATGCCAGTGGGAGGCCTCCGCGGCTCAAGTATGAAAGAAGGGAGCCATGGGAACACTGGATTATTTTACGTGATCCAATACACTCCACAACTGAGCCAAGATAGCTTAATATTGCTCTCTGACATAACCAGACTCCAAAAATAAATATGAAATATGTCCTGAAGGCCTTCATTGTTTTTGGTATCTGGGAAAACAACAAATATTCCCCCCAAACTACTCTGAACCATCTGAACCAGACTGGGACGTGATGTGCACTGTGGAACTGCTTATTAGCTGCAGAAAGACTGAAGGACAAATGGGAGGAAATGGAGAGAGCAGCAGATGGGAGTCAGACAGTCCGGTCTGACAATGAGAGGGAGGAATGTGACATGACGGAGCCATCTGGGATCAGCCCGGTGACACACACACACACACACACACACAGAGAAATACACTACTACACACACATCACACTATCACAGAGAAAGTTCAAGCCGTTACACACATTTTCTTTTCGTGTGTCTGGTGATTGTGCACCAGATTGTGCTGAAATGTTTGCCAAGTTAACTGAGAATTTGAATGTGGTTCCTCCTGGCGTGACCGAATCCCTCACGTGGTCCTCCATGACTCATCGGTTTGGGGCCGCGCAGAGCGACTCGCAGCTGGTCACTGGGCCACGTGGACGTCCCGGATGACTCACGCGAATCGGGATGATCTGCTTTTTAAAAAAAGACAAAACAGAAAGGCAAGCAGCTGCTCCGTATGCAAAATGCATTATACATTTCTTTTTTTTAATCTTTGGTCAAAGCTTGGACGTTGTCTTCTTCTTCTTCAGGTGTTTGTTGAAAATAGAGGAGAAATACCTACATTTGATAAGGTGCCGCATGGGACAACCGGTGTCCCTGCGTGTCCCCCGCATAGATCGCGTCCACTTTGACTCAGCCGGGCTCGGAGGTGGTGCAGGCCGAGTCGGGAGGAGCAGAGCGACACATCTGTGTCCGAAACATTGGCAGAATTCAGCGGGCTCAAAGCCCGGTGACGTCACCGCCTCCCTCCACGGCGCTCACGCTCTCCAACGCCTTCCCGTCTCGTGTCGCGGCCTTCAGCGCGTGCAACGGCCACGTGGGAAAACCCGCGAAGGTCATTCCCAACAGCCAAGTGGGTAACACTGTTAGCGCAGCTAGCTGCTAGCATGCACCGCTAGCTTTCGTATTGAACCCCTTTAAGGACAATTCAACGGATCACAAGGAAAATCAATGGCTGGTTTAGCAGACCAGAACTGACCAAATTTGAGCATTTCACTTATTTATTATTTCAATATACACATTCTACATATTCTTTTTAGTCACCAAACACCTGGAACGTTTCTTCATGCAGGAATGAGTCTTTAGAAAACCATCTAGCACCTCAGAGCTTTCTCTTCAGTCAACACACACACACACATTGTTCAGACTTCACAGCGGCAACAGTCACTGGGCTGTGTGTGTGTGTGTGTGTGTGTGTGTGTGTGTGTCTGTGTGCGTAAGGCCTCCCCCTGCTGTGAAAAGCCTGACCTGATTCTCAAGGTTTGAGCTGAGCCAAAATGTCATCGTGCTCGTTCGAAGGTGATTTTAGTCAAAGCAGTCACACAGACCAAGGGAGGTGTCTTTAAATATCGGTAAAAGGGATTTAACATCTAGAATAATCCTACATTGTTGTGTTTGCATTTAAAGACTGCGTCCGTGTATTACAGCTGCTCTGGTGCAGAAGGAGACGACACACGGTCACTCAGGTCACAGACAAGTCAATCGGATGATGATGATGATGATGATGAGGGAGATGGAGATGATGAAGGATGTGCATACGCATGAGGTCAGGGAGAGTCAGTAATAATTCTGTTGATGACGGCGAAACCAGCCTGTCAAATCTGCACGTGAGCGAGTCTTTGTCTCCACTTAGAAATGATCTTTCAAACTAATGGTAATTTCCCCCCCTCCAAACCCTTCCACGCGTGCATTCATACGGCATAAAAGGAGACCAATGGATGGATGGATGGGCACTTTTTAACATTTCTCTCTGTTGGCACTGCAGCAGGGATGTGAAGACCTGGTGGGAAGCTGAAGCTGATATTTGGCTCTGTGTATTTCTGTCTCTTTGTGATGTGGACACACATCTGTCCCTTCGTAGAGCACGACCACTTTCGGGAGTCTTGAGGGGCCTCCCACAGGAATCCGTCTTGATGTAAAGACCGACGAAACGTCCGTCCAGCTCCAGTCCTTCGCTTTCCCACACTTCCAGCCCGGAGCAGCCGCTGGCAAAGCCAACACCTCTACGCGTCCCACCCGTGCTGCCAAAAAGATGCCAACCTCTGCCGGGTGTGTGGTTGTTTTAGAAAGTGAAGCCCACCCGCTGCCCTCGGGGGGGGCGACACTGTCGTGTCAACACGGTCTCACGGATCAGTGCCAGCTGATCCCTGGTGCAGAACAGTGCGGTGAGGTGGTGGCAGCCAACGCTTTCCTCCGCCGACTGCACTGAAGAAACAACACCGTCGGCTGGGCCCACGCCAGCTTCCTGCCACCCGGTCAACAGCAGCCCCACACAGCTGGAGAGGGACACTCGGTCCTCCCTTTGAGCCCTTCACAGCAAAAAAACAAAAGGTTGCAGCACGAATCAGCAGCACACGGCGTCCGACAGCCTGGACACGACTTGTGCTCGGTGTCTTCTGTGGCTCTGGGAAGGAGCTTTCTAAAGAGGTGATGTCGCAGTGATGTAAGCAGGGTTTACATCTAATGTGAGAACACGAAAATACATGAAAGTACGTGAAACAGAGCAGTACTCGTGTGATTGTGGCCCCACAGT
The DNA here is from genome assembly GCF_964276395.1 of Gasterosteus aculeatus. Lineage (NCBI taxonomy): Eukaryota > Metazoa > Chordata > Actinopteri > Perciformes > Gasterosteidae > Gasterosteus > Gasterosteus aculeatus. Next base: position 17,081,019 of record NC_135704.1, on the reverse strand, counting down.
CAGTCTGCACCTGCTGCACCAGAAGCATATCAGCACACGGTTAGTGCCCTCCGACCCCCACTGGTCAGCAGACGGAGGGGGGGGGGGGGGCCTCAGACACAAGAATGCTTCAGCATCAGATCTCATCACCTGCCCCGGGGGCCGGGACTGGGGGGGGTCACCCCCTCCTGTCTCCCTCCACCTCTGGAAATAGACCCTGTTGCTACAGAAGTTACGTAAGCCCCCCTGCTTCGTTGAGCAGTTGATTTATGAGCTCAGGAGTTAAGAGACGTACAGTGTGTGTGTGTGTGTGTGTGTTGTATGTGTGGCTGTGTACTTCCGTGTGAGAGGGATATCGCCATGGAGACCCGAAGACCCGAAGCAGGGGGGGGGTTGATAAATAGCTGGGGGGCCAGCTGTCACTCAAAGATCCTTACTGCGTCACCGCTCCGATTCTGCCAATCATCTGGACTCCTCGCCCCCCCCCGGCGGTAATCAATGCCTTCTTGTGTGAGATTTGATTTTAAAATAGATGTGGGGACTTTAAAGATATCAATTCAATGTAAAATGTGTTATTTCACGTTTGTGGCTTCATAAAATACAGATAATATAAAGCTGAACATTAAATTCTGATTACGGAAACAAACAGACGGAAGCTTCCAGACCAAAATAAAGACAGGAGGCACTTTTAGTAAAGTAACAACATTTCATTCTTTAATATCGCGTCCGGCAGGCAGTAGCTGTATTAAATACACATATCGCTTTCCAGTTGTTTTTTTATAATGGATTAATACCAAAGCAAATAGAACTCGAAGCAATTAATATTTACATAAGATATAAAAATATATTTACCCAAAAAAGACAGAAAAATTTACAATAAGAAGCTCTATAAAATTACTAATATATTTCTATTATAAAAAGCAATTTTTAAATACTCTTCCAGCTCAAGTTTTGGATGAGGGAGTGTGACCCGGTCTGTTGGGGGAGGGGGGGAGGGTGAATATAACGATAAATGTTCCAGTGACTCTTTGCAGCATCGATTCCACGTCCTCACAGCGTTCCAGCGGGGCCTTACATCCTGTCCTCAGGTTCCCCTCAACGCAACGTGGAGCTCTGTCGACTCCAGGACGCCGCGGGCCGCGCTGGAGCCAACCAGCTGCGTCCTGTTGGGTGGTTTTCTGCGTTAGCTGCTCAGGGGTTCTGTTCGGTTGGGGGGGCGGTGGGGGGGGGGGGGGGTCCAGACGTCCACTCCCTCCCTCATGGCTACTCTCCATGACGACTGTGAGCCTCCCCGTCACATGCCTGAGGAGAGACGGAGACGGACACGATTAGATCAGGCCGCGTTTTACAGGCCGCTCGCCGTAAAAACACTGGTGGGCCTCCTCCGGGGCTAACGGGAGGGGAGGAGGGGGTGGGCGAGGGGGGGTGTGCCTGCCTGCCATACCGGCTGATTGTACGTCCAGCTTTGCAGACCCGTAAAAAAGCAGTGGAGGGAACAACATGGATGCAACGCCTTCGTCTCGTTCCATTCCTGCTATTTACAGTCGGAATTTTGAGGCCAGGTTTGCGGCACATTCGCACATTCCTTCTATACTCTGATGCAAGTTCGAACACTCAAAAGCCGGCCAGTCAAGAGCCGAGATGTGCCACGTATGCTACGTCTAACACCATCAGCGACGTTCTGCCACTAAAGTGGCCTCCTCGGGGTTCCCTTCTGTGGGGCGGGGCCGAGTGGAGTCCACGCGGTGCCACGTGGTGTCCACGCGCAACTTTCATCAAAGTTCCCTCCCCCGGAGGTCCACGTGACCCGCCCGACCTCCCTCATGCCTCCCGGGTCACTTTATGACATGATGTCGACGCGGCCTAATTCGCCGAGGGGTTAGCTGGGCCGCGTTGTCACTCACTCTCTAACGTCCGGTCAAGGTCGGCGATGAAGTCTTCCAGGTCCTTTGTGTCGCCGAGTTTGGCTGCGGGGGGGGGGGGGGGGGGGGGACAGAAAGACTCTCAATCGCACGTCACGGGACAGCAAACGAGTGTATTGTGTATCACTTATTTCATCGGTGTGAACGAGGAGGGCGGCTCACGTTTGGGGGACATGAGGGGCGGTGTGCCGGTGGTGGGGGAGAACACGGTGGGGGAGTTCAGCCGCTCGTCACTGAAGCTGAAGCTGTTTCTGTTCAGCGACTCTGCACCTGTCGAGAGAGGGACACGAGAAAACAAAAGGCGGAACAACTCGATCAGACGGACGTCACGTGCGATGTGTGTGAGTGGAGCGGCTTAATCGTCGCGTTCTCCTCTAATGACACCCCCTGACGCACACATGCGTGTGCTTATCGTGTGCACACACACACACACACACACAAACTCAATCAGATGAACTCTCACTGTCTGATGGGGGCCGGAGGAAGAGAGACGGGGAGGAAAGAAGACGTTCTGTCTCACATCCGCTCCCCCGTGCAGGGGACAGCGGGCCGTAGCGCCGTCTCAGATGTCGACCACTTATTCCCCCCGCCCCCCGCTGACCTGTAACACTCCCACCCACGCACCGGCCTTTGTCCCTCCCGCTTCGCAGTTCTCATTCGCGCGCATGCATGTGTACATGCATGTTCCACCATCTCTCCATCTCTGGCCCCCGCCCCAAACGGGGGGCGCCGCACTGTTTGCGCCTGCAGTCTGCACGCCATCCATCCCTCATGCCGCGAGACAATAGGCCGTCCCCGCCTGGGACAGGTCCCTCTTCACCGGACTCTGCCATTGAGAGGACAAGCCTCACGCAGGAATCTGACCCCCCCCCCCCCCCACCACCACCACCACCACCACCACCACACCCTCCCCCTTTCTGGCTCCCACCTAATGAAGGAACCTTAGTTGTTTAGTGGTAACGACGTCGAGCTGGATTAGTGAACCTCGTGGTGACACTCGGGTGGAGACGCCCGGGTGGAGGCGCTGGAGTCCCAGTAATGATGCAAGTTGCCGTCTGGTCAGCAGTGACTGAGTATCTCTGGAATCGGGATTCCTCTCCACAAAGCTGAAGACTCTAGCAGATCTTTCCACGTCCTCCCGCGGAGGTCCAACGCGCTCACACGTGTGAGGGGAAACCTCGCCGGGGACCTGAATCTCTGAGAGCGATCGCTCTCTGCAGCTCTCCAGGCGTAAGAGTAACGCGTGACGCCGATGAGTGACAGTAAAACCTTGTGGCCGTCCCGACGTGAGAGAGCACGGCGTGCATGCATGCATGCATGCAACGGTGCCCCGCCCCCTGATAAGAAGCTGCACGCATATTGCATACACATATGTACATATTGCAGATACACCACCACCCCCAGACAGAGAAGTACTCTCATTTCTACGATTGGCCTGTACTTACCCTGGGGGGGTGCTTTGTATTGCCCAATTTAAATACACAGTCTGAGACCTCCGCTGGGTCAAGACGCCCGGATGCATGATGTCTTTTCGTTGTCACATTTGGAGAACAAAAGCCCCCCCCCAGCAGGGGGCAACGTGCATGCGCATGAACAATGGCTCGCGCACTCACTCTCGGAGTCGCTGATGCCGCTGTCGCTGACGCTCGCGCTGCTCCTCCTCTTCATCGTCTTCAGGTGTTCGTCGTACCTGAAGTGTCGCTTCTCCACCGGCGACGTGAAGTCCTCCATCACCGCGTCGAACTCGCACAGCACGTCGCTCAGATCCTCCTGGTTGACGAAGCGCGCTGCGAGAAAACGAATCAGAGCCAATCAAACACGTGACGTTAATTACTTTCCAATTAACAGGGACGTTTGTTTTGGAGTTTCAGCTGTCAAGATTGATTTAAAAAAAAAAAAAAAAACAGCCTGCCAAAAACTTGAATGCATTGGAGCATGATGTCATGGTCACATAACTATAAAAAGTTATTACACAATATATAAATTCTTTAAAAACAAACATTAAAAGGCACGGCGGTTATGAATCATTCCTCGTTTTAAATACTGTGTCAATAAAAGCAAAGGCGTACAGATGTGACTAACGGATAATACAGGATAGAAATAAAACAATAACTTGATTTACCTTGAGGTTTGAGCTTTGAAGACTTCATCATTCCAGAGAAGGGATCAGATCTGTGTGAATATACAGCTGTATGTCCGCCGGAGTCCTGCGTGCGAAAGGTCTTGATCTAAACCCACCAGCGCGAGGACCGCCGCTTTTTAAGGAGCCCCGCTGCGTGGGGGCGTGGCGCCCGCAGCGGAGAGGGAGGGGCGGGGGGGTGTTGTGGTGGGGAGGGGGGTGGGGCTTGTTGCGTGGACTCGCGCCTTTTTTTTGTGCGTGCGTGAATGCGCGTGCGCGGGATCAGCAGCCAATATAAGTTTCACTCCCCCCCGGCGACTCCCTCGTGAGGTATGTTTGTAAACAACTCCCGTGGCACCGACACGAGTGTATTAATAACAATCATGACGCGGTGCTTTTCGTATCCATCACCGGGCAGACCGGACGGGACCCGCCGCTCCCTGGCCCGGATTGTGATAATAAGATTAAAAATGTTATATAGCAAATACATAGCAACGGTGGAAAGGAAAGAGTATACTTACTTAGTTTACAACTTACGATTTTGTTGCTTGAGGAGGCTAATTGAAATTGTCCTTAGAAGCCAAATATTTCCCTCCCCCTGTCATTTAGAACATAAATGATCGCTTATTGATCGCAAATAATCATCTGACATCTAAAAAAGTGATCTGCTTATTAAAAATACAGTGTTGGAGATTTAACAACCCAAGTATAGTATAGAATTCTGAATATTCTATATATATATATATATATGGTATCCAGAAATCTCCACCAGGAATATGTTATAACCCTAAATACCTCTGTAAAAGATGGATTTGATAATATTATTACAACAGTCTGATGTGGTCTAATATATTTTGGGCCCTTTTACTTTCCAATGAGCACATGTGGCTTCTAGCTTCTTTCTTTCGCATGGAAGGATCTGGATATTTCCTCATTAATATTTGACATAGCTGGAATAGTTAACATAGGGCCCCAGTATTAGTGAATGATTTTTCATTTATATTTAGGTCATTTTTAAACTCATAATCTGAGTTCTGCACCACGCTGGACAGGACGTTGAAGGTCTGAAGTCATTGAGATCTATTCCTTATCTCCATTGACGTTACCAGGACAAAGTCAATCGCACAACACGCGACATCAAAAGGTTTTATGATCTTCAAATCTTCAGATGAGGCCGCAGCGACATCTAGCGGTGCGCCGTCACAGCTGCAGCCTGTCAGCTCTTCTCAACCTCTGGACCTTCTGTCTCAGCGTTGCCCCAATGAGCGCATCTCAACAGTCGACCTATTGGCTTGTTTCTGAGCGCTCAGTCTGCTCGGCATGTGTGGAACAGCAGAACGATCTGTGGACCGTGTTGAGGGTCAGAGAGCTTGTACATGCACAGCATGTCCTCTCCTCTCATCAGGTGCTTGCTGGTGAGAGGTTTCTTCATCCTGTGGATTATCTCACACCAACATTTCCGGCTCGACGTCACTCGTTTCTCAGACTTTGGTCGTCGGTTTTCCCGTAGCTCCAGACAGCCAGCGAAGGTCTCTGTGAGTCCACTTGTCTTCACGGATTAGTAGGACGGCCACGCAGATTCTTCCACACCTCCGGTGCCCGGGTTAACGTGGTCGGCAAACAGACAGCGGAGGCCCCCGAGGTTGCTGCGTAACGAGGGGCCCGGCGCCAGCAGAGGTGCCACAAGTGACACCGTGGTGACACCGTGAGAAGATATCAGCGTTACTCACACGTGGGACGCCAAGGCAAACGGAACCCATCCATTTATGTCCTCACAAGGAATATAAGAATGATGTTAACATATTTATTAAAAAATAAATTACAGGCTCTCTACTTACATATTTACATTCATTGGTAGTAATTTGGTGATGGACAAAATGTAATATTTCTAAAACATAAATCTGCTGACCAAAAGGTTTGGATTACACACACGTAGTTCACTTCTCTATGAGTTTTAAAGTTCATTTTAACTGTGCAGCTTTTATCTTTAACTAAACACTTTTCACATTTTAAGCAATCGAGGTAATTCTATTCTTGTTTTTAACTGCATTTAAAAGCTTTGATATATTTGTGCATGCAGCGTCCTCCACACGCGACCCGGTGTGTGGGAGTGGACCTGGGAATGGACTCATGCATGCTCACGGTTGACTTAACACCCCCCCCCCCCATCATTTCACTCAAATTCACAGCCCAGCAGTTCTATTCTCATGGTGATGGAGTTCCACCAGCTTCTCGGGACGATTCTAACGAAGCGAGAGAAAATAGGAGGGTGGATGTAGTTCCTCACGTGGTCGTTGTTGTTGCTGTTTCCTTTGAAAGTCTTGAGAGAGAGAAAGATGTGGTTTAGAAACTGTTCTTTCCAGAGGCACCGGTTACTTTAATGCCATTCCCATGTCATCCTGCCACCGCTCACCTTGAAAGGGACGCTGTCATCGTCTGTGTAATGGATCCAGTGTATCCCATTGCCGCTGTACATGATGGAGTAGGACATGACGTACATCTCTTTCCCCAGAGACTTTGCTCCTTGCGTTATGATACCTGTGATCTTTTTAATCCGGGGCAGCTCCACCTGAAGCCACTGGTCCATGCCACTGTACTGTGGATGGCACAGAGAGAGAGAGACAAGAGCTTTGACACGCAGCGCAGTACGTGCTCGCATTCACGGGCGACCAAAGGAATCCATGGAGGTATTTAATTCACAAGTCACACATCTTCAAGGGTCGGTTTTTAGGGTTTGTACCTTGGCCTGCCATGCGTTGATTGTGCCCTGTTTATTGAGGCGGGCAAGAGAAGGTTTCCATGGTCCAGAGTACCAGCTGGAGGCTGAGGAGCTGGCTGTGATGAAATGGTCTTCTATCAGTCCGCTTTCCATCCCCAGAGGCACCGAGCAGCCTGAGGCACGAGATTAGAAATGTTACATTCACAGGAATCCCAACTCAGCATTTCTTCCAAAAATATGGTTAACCCACAAATATGTTTAAAAAAAAAATTCACACTACATTTGACAAAATAAATAACCAGTTCGTAGTGTGCTTACTCAATATCATGCAATTAAGAGAATCTTTTGGCCAGTTTTGGCCCCCCAAAAAGGAAAAAAGAAGCTAGTTATGTGTCTCAAAAAACATAAAAATGTGCAAAAGCAAGAGTGTGTACAATGAGTAATAATGAGTTTCAATTTAAACTTTGCGTTTCAAAAACAAAGAGTGCAATCCATTAGAAGATTTGGCGTATTTCGTGCAGTAACATCTTACCGTCCAGCTCACAGCCGTAGAACTCCATCCGGACTGTGGCCTTGCTGCACCATTGCAGCGGGTGTAGCCTGATGAACCGTCCAATCACCGGAGGATTGAAGGTGTTTTTTTTGGTCTCGTAGACTTCCTGGTTCCCAGTGAACACCTGGTGAAAGAGGGGGAGACACATGGGGATCACAGCCGTCGCTCTCAGTTTGGAGCTGACCAAAAGTGACCAAACTCCTCCAACCTTCTTGAAGTCCCTGCTGTCGCTCTTGTAGAAGTTCCAGGTCCGGTTGTCGGTGCTGTAGGAGATGGAGAACTTTTCCACAAACTGGGATTGGAACATCTGCCTGGCTCCCTGTGTGGCCACCTGGCTGATCACAATGGGCCTCTGGAAGTCTACCTGTGCAAGGGAGATATAAAAGGTACAGTATTCACATGGAAAGCAAATATGGAAATATACACTCACTTAGAACACTTACCTGAATCCAGCTCCGGTTCTGCTCTGTGCTCCATGCGTTGATTTTACCGTTATTGTTCAATCTGGCCAGATGCGGCTCCCAGTAGCCTTTGAAAAAGAGTATTATTGTCACTCCTCTGTGACATGAACTTCACATGAATGATTTCACAGGTCATTTTGCTGCAGCAGGACTGCAGTGCATCTGTCGGGAGGCGCGGCTACCTCTGCTGTTGATGGCTGTGATCTGCTCGTCTTTCACGCTGCCCGATTCTAAACCCAGCGGACGGTAGCACTCTTGGAGGAGACAAACGACACGACAATGTCAAAACACCCGCACGGCAGTGCCTTTAAATGCTGCGGCAACGCTCCGCCGTCAGTACCGTTATCCAGGACAAGAAAGAGGGTCTGCATGCCCTTCTGTTGGTTCAGACCCACTTCTGTCTCCAGCTGCCACAGGCCGGGTTTGGATGGGTACATCTCCAGAGTGGCAAAGCTCCCTGACAACACAGTGTGAAAACGTCATTACCTTTGGAACACAAAGCCTCTGCCACGGCGCCGGCATCGTGTATGGACAATGGCGACTCTGCGCGTTACAGTTTTGGTGATGCTCACCGGGCAGCAGCGGGTAGACGGCCTGCCGGTAGCTGGTGATCTTCTTGTGAATGAACGTCTGTCCGTGGAAGTGGACGCTCTGAAAGTCTTTGGGAGAACCCACGTTGATCAGGTGCCAGCACACCAGCTCGTCGGTGTACATCCTCAGGCCCTTCAGGTTGTATATGACGCCGTTGATAGCTGGTGAAACGACGTGCAAATAGACATTTTTATCATTTTGGTCAGCGTGAGGGTTTTTTCTGGAACTAATCAATCTTGAATGCATGAAAAACGCATATGAACGAATTCTAGATTATCTAATTCATACGGTTTGCCATGATAGATAATTAAATCCAGGCTAGTTGAAGGTACTTTTTACTAATACTAATTACAGTGGAATTTGAGGGTGTCCTTGGAGTTGTATCCCATCGCTCTCCTTCTGCTCTTCCTTTGCATCAACTCGTGGTTCTGCTCGTAGTACCAGCTCTGCGACTCATCGAAGGTCATGAAGAGCAGCGTGAACTCCCTCATTAGGGGTTCTGTCCTGCTCAGAGTTCCCTCTCGACACACCAGCAGAGGCCCAATCAGGCCAGAGTGGATGTCCTTTTCCTAAGAGGGGGAGCCCAGATATGGTTAATATTGCACAGCTCCACACCCCAACGTACACATTTAACATAGCACATTAAGCTACCGCTTGGATTCTATCTTGGCCGCCCGCCCCTGTATCTGCACTGTGCGTAATTTCTGTCCCATCCATGTTTTTGTACCGCCACTAGGGGGTGACACAGTCACAGACTTAAATTCTAAAGGCTTTAATCTGTAAATGGAACACCTACACACAATCTACATTTCTAAACACATATTTAGTTAAAAACTATGCGCAAAGTACAGATTACTCACAGGGTTGACGCCTGAATAGTAGGCCCAAGTCCGACAGTGAGACTCGCCTGGCGTTGGGGCAGCCTGGGGAGGAACCTTCCATATGTACGTGAAGGTGGTGTTGGGTTGGACGTCGTTGTCATATTTGTACCAGTACTCGGAGCCGTCCTCATAGGACAGGCCCTCGGTCTGCTTGTTATACAAAACCCCATTTGGGTGTATGGAGTACGGACGGCTGGCTTTGTTCCTGAACACAACCTACAAGACAAAAAGACGCATTGTGGCTTCAAAAAAATAGCTATGTAATTTGGAAAATGATTCATCAATTTCCTTGCAGAGAGTTAGTGAAAAGGATTTAACTCTGTGTGTCATGCAAATATGAAAGTACGGCAAAAATAAATGAGGTACAAAACCAACTACTGAGACATAACAAGGTAATCTACAAACGTAATTTATGCTGCCACACTTATTTTGTTACCTATGAAGAGAGCATGGCTAGCCCTTCCCTCAAACTATAGCAGCAATCAAACGAAGAATAGACTGCAGTAAGACGCCGTCCTACCATGATGCGTTGGTCCACCTCGGCCCTGATGACGGGTCCCAAGATCCCGAGATGCTCGTCCATCTCTCCACGGGTGTCAGGTGTGTTGAAGCTGCTGTCCATGTAACCTCGGAAAACCACCTTGGTGAATTTGGTTTCTCTGCTGTTTTGTTGCGACTTGTCTTGCCTCCTGGGTCGACCATAATGAAAATAATCATATTTCAGCTTTGCATGCATGCATTTATGTATATGTAATGTCATATAAGCTTTGGTGCCTGCGATCTGAGCTTACCTCTTTCCGTAGCCACTATAGTCCCACTCGACCTCTTCTGCAGCAATGAAATATATCCTGTCAGTTGGGCTTGAGAGTTTTAGGTAGTATTTTGTGGTGTCATCCAGGTTCAGAGCATTGAAGTCTTCGTGACTTTTGTAGGGGTCCATGTAGGTCACAAACTCGTATTCATTCTCTTTCACGTTTTCCCCATCCAGGTCGAGATGATCCGTTTCGTCCCCGGGAACGTAGAGCTCGTAGTCGCTGAAATCGGGTCGAGGCACGCCGATGACGACGGGCGCGTTGATGAGCTCCTCCTCCTCATCGGAGACAGGTTGCGGAAGAGGAGGTCTGGATCCGCGGGGGGTCAGGTCTGGATGGAATCCACGAGGAGAGAACGGTAAGCTACTCCTGGACTGAGGCTTGTATTCCTTCTTCTTCTTGGTTTTCAAGACTTTGCCCTTGTCGGGCAAGTCTCGGAGGTTCACCCTCTTGAGTTTCTTTTTTGGGGGTGGCGCCGTTTGAGTGGTCTCTCGCCCCAAATACTTCATCATGTCTTCAGACATCTCCTCGGTTTCCATTTGGTGAGTAACCTCATAGGTCCAGTTGTGCCCCTCGGTTTTGACTGCGGTGGTCTTAATCACCGCTCTCTTGTTTTCTGAAAGGTAGATCAGAACTTCTTCTGTGCTGTCCGAGGCGCGCACCTCCCCTTCGTGGCTGGAGAGGGACAGGTCCGTCTCGTTGGCGAAACCTTCTGCAGAGGATGTGCGACTCCGCTCACCAGGAAGCGCTGTGACGTTCTCCCTTCTCTCTGAACGAATCGTCTCTGATGCATTCGATCTGGACACATTCGCTGTGACATTCTGCGGACCCCCTGTTGAGAGCAGACTGTGTGTTACATTTTCAGCGCCTGAATTGGCTGGAATAGTCTTGACTACATGTTCTTCCTCCTCTGCCCCGTGTGGCAGAGATGTGGCGTTGACCTCCGGTGAGTTGTGGAGAAGGTCGGCGCTGGTGTCGGACGGCGGCTCGGAGTAAAGGAACACGTCCCCTCTGGTGAATTGCTCCTCGGAGACCTCAGGAGTCTGGTCATCAGCGGTCAGGGTCACATTCGTTCCCTCGGCCTCCATGACCGAACTGAGATTTCCACGTGAAGTTTCTGTAAGATTGCTAATCTCTGTTGATACATTTCCAACCGTTGATAAACTCGTTGCGTTGTGAACCGTGATGTTCTCTGTGGTGGACACTGTATCGTTACCAATACTTGCCACTGGGGACACACTGGTGTTTGTGGTTATGCTGTCATTCTTTAGCACTGTGCTTGAAGAGTTGCCGAAGGTTGCTGGTGCCGTGTTGTTCTGCACGCGTGTGCTGTTCTCACTGATGCTTTGGTTCAGCAAATTAACTGCAGTGAGGTTTAGCCAATTTGAAAACAATGTCTCATTTAGTGTATTTGGCTTTGGATCGAAAATCTGACTTACATTCTTCAGGTTGATACTCAAATCTCCATCAGGCACATTGATAGCATCATAGTCGAGGGCAGAGAGGTCCAGCTCTTCCACATCTGGCTCAGTGGATTGGTTCTTTCGAGACCTGAGACCTAATTCGGTGGCAAACATGTCCGTGTAATTGTCCGTCTCCGTTGGTGTATTCTCTGCAGGTTTGCGCTTCTTCTCTTCCTTCTTGATTTCGTCCAAACTCGGAGGGTTCCACACAGTAAACTCTTTGCGCGGTCCTGCGTCCGCATATTCAGAGGTTTCATACTGGTAGTCACGATAGCACTCAACGTCATTGAACTTCACACGCACCCCTTTGGTTGTCTCGTGGGAATTCAGGGAAGCCATGAGCCACACACCTGGTTTAAGTGGGAAATGAAAAAAGAAAAACTGTCACTTTCCTTTACATGCAGATAAAATCCTCTCTATGTCTACATGATGATCTACGGTGGTCCTCACAGCAGCAAGCAATGCAAAGGTAAAAAGCAAAAAACATGCATATAGACACAACCAAATGACGAAAGTTCTTGTTTCCAATTCCTTGAAACATGCTGCAGGACGCTCTCAACACAACAAGAAACTGCTGCATCTGTAATCCGTTGCGCGCCGTGACTGACCGATGTTGTCCATCCTCATGCTGATGGTCTCTCCGGTCATTGGGTACAGGCTGAGGAACTCCTCCGTCCGCCCGTTCAGCTCGAACGGATGGCCGTAGAAAGTGACCGTCTGGATGTAGTCCTGGGCTCCGATGCTGGACACGTGCCACGTGGCGATCTCGCCGTTGCAGAAGCCCAGGAGCTCGCCGCTCTCAAACACGTAACCGTTGATTGCTGTGTGGAAATTTACACGAAAGGTCAGTTCCGATTACAGCAAGTTGAATGTTTGAACAAACAATGGAGTGACATCGTTGTCACTCATGTGTCACGTGAGCTTGAGGGAGCTTTTATCCGGCTCAGGCAGAAACTTACTGTGCATGACGTTGGACTTGTAAAAGTCCGGGTCGGCCTTGTTGACTTGGGACCGATCGCAATATTTGCGGATGTTTTCATCCATGTACCAGCTCTTGTTCTCATCGAACACGGCCATCATGGCATGCTGCTCCTTGTCTGCTTTCAGCTGGGGAATCAAACCCAAACAAGACTTTTGGCACACCTTTGGGAGGGATGTGTTCCTTCGCGACTGGCAGCGAGGACCAACAGAGCCTCTAGCACGCGTGGCAGCATCCTTTTACCTGCACGCCCCTGATGTTGAGCGACTGGCTCTTGCAGATGAGGATTTGTCCGATCAGGCCCGAGGCGATGTCGCGCGGTGTGTCTACTGCGCTGTGGTACAGTCGCGTCAAACATTGCGAGTCCGCTTCGGAAGGCTCGTCCTCGTCCACCACTCTCCACAGGTAGGTGTGTGTCTCCCCCGGCTGGACGCCGTGGGACTGGTTGCCTGGCAAACATGAGTGGGGTATAGCTCAATCGTTTATTTAAATTAAGAGGACATTCCATTGTACCCGTATTTTTCAACCCATTTGAGATTTCAATACCTCCTGCTGGGTAGTTGACTCCCTCTTCTGACTTCTCTATCGTCAGTCCATGTGGGTAGATGCTGTAGGGCCTGGAGGCCTTGTTCTTAAAAACAATCTGAAAGGACAGGATGATGAGCGGGGGCACGCTGTCTGCAGACAGTGATTAATACTTTAACAAGGGTTAGTGCGACACACGTTATCTGTGCTCCCACTCACTGATGTACGTTGTACTCTCATCGCCGTGAGGCAGCACCGCTGGAGTGCAAAGAATGTACTGCCATGTGTTTTGAACGACGAATACGACGAATGATGTTTCCTTATCCAATTTGTTTTTAATGGTTTTCATGCAATTCTCCAGTTTAAATGTGATTTTGATGGCAAGGTGCTAATTGAAAGCGATCTCACCTTGATGACGTCTCTGATTTGCGCTTTGATCACCGGGCCCAAGATCCCGAGCTCATTTCTCCTTTGCTTGGACTCCAGCTTGTCAGTGAACGACTCGTTTTTGTACAGCGTGTACACCGCCTTCTTGTACTTCCCACCGATGCGTTTTGACGACTGTCTGAGGTACTGGAGCTTGAAGTCCCTGCACATTGAAGAACCTATTTAACTTGGGGACATTGGTATCTTGTTGGAAATACACCATTTCTATATACATATAAAATGTTTAGCTGATCAGCAATGTACTGTATACTGTTTATTTGAAATGCTTGGACTACAGTAGCTCCTTACAAATATCACACACAGAGGATTTCATTTCCTGCAGATTTCTGAAGTGCATCTGTAAAGGCTGCTTACCCGTCGATGTGTTCCTGCATGTTGGGTGCGTAGTCCCAGGTGATTTCCTCAGCAGCTATGTAGTACGTCCACACCTTGCTGTGTCGCTTCTCTGCCACTGTCATCCTTCGCTTCGGGGCCTTGAAGCCGTCACACTGTTTGACATCCACAAAGCCGTGCATGCCGGCTGCAACGGCACAAGCACACGCGGGTCAACGCTACGTGTACGACGACAGCGATGTGTCCATGCGAGAGAACTCTTACCCTCCATGTGCTTGACGGTGTGCGAGGAGAGCAGCCAGCGGCCCGCGTGGAGGGCCACCATGCCGGCGGTGGCGGTGGAGCCGCTGATGAGGCCCACCGAGGACACTTTGTGCCCGGTCTGCCGCAGCACCTGGCCGTTCATGTGCACCGAGAACACCTCAGGCTCCGAGCTCATACCGACCAGATGCAGGCTCACAGAGGCGAAGGCGCACACACTGACGTCTGGACAGAGGAGGGGAAAATGTCGCTGACTTTGTGTTCCTCTGGACTGTTTTATTTATGCAGGACACCTGGTGAAAATCTCCCCTGTGACGTATACCATAAAGTTGTGTTTATATAGCCTATATACAGGTATATGTATATGTATATATATATATATATATATATATATATATATATATATATATATATATATATATATATATATATATATATACATATATATACATATATATATATATATATATATATACATATATATATATACATATATATATGTATATATATATATATAGCGCTTCAAGCTACCAAAGTGAAGACTTGGTCTTGATATATATTGCATTCAAACTAAACGGTCTGCAAACACACTTTAAAAAACTAAACATTAATTAAATATAGCCTAATATTTTTAGGTTACAATTATTTAGTCAATAACCTTTCAGACAGAAATTAAACTGCCAATCTTCCTTGATTACACATCAGTTTTCAATATATATATATATATATATGTATATATATATATGTATATATATATATATATACGTATATATATGTATATATATATATATATATATATGTATACATATATATGTATATATATATATATATATATACTATAGAGTGGTAGGAGAAGCATCCAGATTATAGACACAACAGAAAACTGATGTGTAATCAAGGAAGATTGGCAGTTTAATTTCTGTCTGAAAGGTTATTGACTAAATAATTGTAACCTAAAAATATTAGGCTATATTTAATTAATGTTTAGTTTTTTAAAGTGTGTTTGCAGACCGTTTAGTTTGAATGCAATATATATCAAGACCAAGTCTTCACTTTGGTAGCGTGAAGCGGAACTGTTGTCATGGCTACTTAACGTTTCAAATACCTTGTGCACTGACTTAGAATGGAGGTTTATTTATTAACCAGGAAATCATCCTGAGGTCTCCTGTTCATATCGTGTTTCTTAGATCTCGACAGACTAACCGGGCAGCGACCCCATCACGTATCCGTTGACGGTGTACTTCACATGGTTGCCATGGCTGTTTGGCTCGTACTTGCTCTGGCTCTCGTCAAAAACCCCAAAGAGGAACACGTACTCCTGGTGGACGTCCACCTGCTGCCCGGAAGCATCCAGGCTGCCTGAAAGGCACCCAGAACAATCGCAAATACGCAACCGCAAACGATGCTTTGGGATTTGAAACTTGAGAGTCTTTGCTGCTTACCAGACTTGCAGACGAGCAAAGTGCCAATGAGCCCCGAGTTGTAGTCCTCCACGACGTCTATGTGGGAGACGTAGGTGTAGGTGAGGCAAGTGGGGTCATGCTCCTGTGGAGAAACCTCCGGCGTCACCTCCCAGTAGTATACGTGCTGGCCGTTGGGCTGCACCACGTCATCCTCTTTCTCCTTCTGCGACGTGTTGTCGAAGTAGTTGGCCCCTGCAAACGCAAACAAAGCATTCGTCCTGAGCAACAGATGAATATGTTCATTATGCACCAAAGGAAAATCAAGTTGGAACGGTCCAATTAATTAAATCCCATTTTCCCCCTCAAGGGTTTGAGGAGATTATTGAATTTCCTGACAAAAAAGACGTAATGAAGAATTTCCTACAAGCTACTCTTACAATTTAAAATCAATCTGAACTTTGACTTTTGCATTAAGAGCAAATGAAGGAGGGCTTCCTGTCCATTTCCTACAGTCATCTCTACTGGACACAGACAGCTTCGTGCTGGACTCCAGTACAGTCTACTCTGACAAGCTGCCCGTCCTGGTTAATCATTTTAGGAACAGACAAACAAGGCTGTTTGTTGTGTTGGCTAATCCTGTGTAAACATCAGAACCAGTAACACGAGCATCCACGTCGGGGGACCAGGCCGAGAGCGTCCGCAGCTGAATGAACAAGCACCCACCCTCCGACTGTTTCCCGTAGGCGATCCCGTGGGGGTGGATGCTGTGCGGTCCAGAGGCCATGTTTCTGAAAGTGACCACGATGGTCTCGCCCTCCTCGGCCCTCAGAGTGGGTCCGAGCAGACCTGCGGAGAGAGGACGCAAACGAGGGTCGTCACGGCGCAGCGGGGATTTAAAGTCCTGCTGGGTCATAACTGCCTGTTGTTCACCAGCAAATACGATTTCTCAACAGGCCCACACACATGTATATATGTAGCTATATATCATATCATCTTCTATCTAAGTGACCTGATCCTCTCTTAGAAAGGAAATAATATATAACAGCAATTATAAGCATTCTGTTCTTTAGATATTATAAATATAAAGTCAAGAAAATAAGCATTCAGGGCCGTTAAGTGTCAGTGGTTTAAAAGAGAACATTTCCTCTGTGAAACTGCGCACAACAACATTTGTTTATCTTAAGAGTAACCAGGTCACGTATCTGAACACAGAGTCATTCAGACGCAGTTATTCTGATCGATACGTCTCCACGGCTGATACCTCGAACTATGCAACTCACACCAAAACAATCTAGATTGATGAGCCGCACTTCAGGGGATTTGGGGGTGAAGCGTTTCTTTGGAGTTTACCTAACCAGGATGGATGAGTCTTGGCCTGTCTGAAGTCTCTGTCGTACTCCCGAAAGACCACTTTCTTATAGGTGGGACCAAACCTGAGGAAATACAGAAAAATCCAAAATATGAAGCAGAACACACGTTTTTCCCACCAGCAGATATGGACTCTAAGATATGCACAAGCTTCTTTAAACGTTGCCAGCAAATGTGGGTCTATGTGTTTGTGTGTGTCTGACACTGTTGTAGGACAAATAAAAAGCTGCCAGTGGAATTAAACGAGGACAAACCGAACTATTAAACCAAATCCGACCAGTCGCGAGTCTGATCACCGGTATCCTACCTGTTTGTCTCATTTCCAGAGTAGTCCCAGTCTATCTCCACAGCGGCGACGTAATAGTGTCTCTCCTTGTTCTGCCGCTGCTGGTCCGCTTTGACATGAAGGACAGTCAGAAGGACCAGGACAGGCAGGAGACACCTCATGTCTGGCATCAACCCTCCAGGTGAAAACCGGTCCACTGTACCGAGTGAAGCAGCTGTGATCTGACGGAGAGGCGTCCCGCTCTGTGCTTTATCTGTCACTGACACACACACACACGCACACGCACACACACACACACTCAAACATCGTGTCCCAGGCCAATGACCTGTGTTTTCTTCTCTCTCTCTCTCCCGCCCTCTCTCGCTCTCCTTGTCTCTTGTATTTGAAAGTTGCTGTGAGTTGCTGTGAGTCATCCCTGAGGGGGTGAGCTTATATTCCCATCAACATTTTCCATAATTTCCGTGCCGCAATTTCAGAGAACTAATACAAACCTCATGGGGAAGACAAATCATCATCACCACCTTTCCAACTGTTCTAAGGTACTTGCTTAACTACTTTCATTCTTCTGGCCTCCTGTAACTGGTTATAAGTCAAATACATATTGTACTCCACACATCATAGATAGTAAATAATTATGCATTACCTCCCCTTTCATTTTGATAGGATTAAAACACAGCTGTTCCGTGTTCTTTTGGGTCAAAAGTCAAACGTTTCTTAAGATCATAGCCGGGTGTGTAAATAGTCTGTAATATTTGCCACCACACCCGGCTGTGATGTATAGTGGTGCCAGACTAATTGCTGCACAGCGTGTGGAAAAAAACTTGTCTGGGAGAAGTTACTGTTTAATTAAAGCTGTGTGTTAGACAAAGCGGAGACAATATCATGATGCAATACATTTAGAAGTTGACTTCTGTGTTTTGGACGTGTTGGCATGGTAACTTCAGCTGTCAGACAAAAAATAGTGGCGTAAAAATAGTTCTCTGTCAACACCAGTATAAAATAGCAATGTTCAAATATTCAAGTTAAGTTCAGGCAACTTGGAGTAGATAGTAAATTTACTTACGTTACAGTATTTCCATTTAATGCAGATTGATACTTCTACTCTAAAAATGAATTGGAAGCCAATGTTTTACTACAACATTACATTACAGGTCATTTAGCAGACGCTTTTATCCAAAGCGAGGTACATTACACTTTTAACCCATGGCTTTTTCATATTTTTTGCCCAGGGAGCAATTAGGGGTTAGGTGTCTTGCTCAGGGACACTTCGACATGGAACATGGGGCAGCCTGGAATCGAACCACCGACCTTGTGCTTCCCAGCACACATTCTCTAACCCCTGCGCCACGACGACCCCATATTATAGATTATAATTATACAATATTATATTATACAAATATAATAATATATAACAACTAATACATTGTGATGTATTTTACGGTACTATATAATGTGTATACAAACTTTCTAAAACCACCCAGTGCTAAAAACAACATTAAAGAGATATTGTAATTCTGTATCTCAAACACCTTTTTAATCCGCGAATCACACGTGGGAGTATGACGTCACCGCGGAACCTGAGCGTGCCAGTGCGCATGCGCCAAATAAACCAGGAAGCGCGATGGGGCGGATAAGAAAGAGGAATAACAAGTAAGTAGCACCAGAGAACGGTGCAATGTTCACATTGTATTAACGAGTCCTTCGGAAAACGAAAGAACGTTTTAACATAAAACGCGTTTGGCTTTTTCGTTCTCAGAGACGCGGCGGTGGTCGCGAGGAGCGCGTTCACGCGGGTCCTTCTTCATAATTCACTCCTGATGTTCGTCTTTCTCCTCTCTGTTAATCCTTTTAATCTATGAAACGCCCGGTTCGGCTCCTCGCAGCCCAAGTTAAGGCTGTTCGTTCGCTTCGTTTTGTTCTCCCAATATTTTAATTTAACTGTCACCTGTCCCTTTGTCTTCCTCCTGCTCAGCTGGACGCTCGCGGAATCTGAATCTTTTGACACGAGCTCGTGTTTTTTTTTGTCTTTGTCGTTGTTGTTGTTTGTGTTCGGAACAGGTGGACCCCCCTCCGCGTCCGGCCGTAGCCATGGTGACGTGCCGCTGGTGCCCCGGGCTGCGCACCCGCTCCTCGGCCTACACGCTGGCCCTCGGCCTGGGCTTCGTGACCCTGGGGACCGGCCGCATCCTGCTGCTCAAGTTCTCTGCCAACGCCGGTGACCAACAACGCGTTTATGAAGCTGGTTTTTTGTATCCTCCTCTCGCTGCGCGGGACATTGGTTGACGATTTGTCTGCGCTCGATTTGCAGAGAACAAGTATGACTTCCTGCCGGCATCCGTCAATCTCCTCGCTGAGTTGCTCAAGCTGCTCTTCTGTCTGGCTATGTCAGTCAGGGTCATAGTCAAAGGTACGCGATAAGTCACCACTGTGTCACTGTGTGTGTGTGTGTGACGGTTTGTTTATTGGCTCTTCTCGTCTGTCCCGTCAGAGGGACGATCGTGCAAAGAGCCCTGCTTCTCCTCCAGCGCCTCCTTCCTCAATTCCCTGAAGTGGGCCGTCCCTGCTTTCCTCTACTTCCTCGACAACCTCATCATCTTCTACGTGATGACTTACCTGCAGCCGGTTAGTGAGGACCCGACATCCCGAACCCGCGCTCTCCGCTCTGCATCTGCGAAACTGCTCGTCCCTCCCTCACTGAGAGCAAAACACTCCACTAGATCATCTAGACTCTTTGCTGTCCTTGCTCCGAAATGGTGGAACGAGCTCTCTGAAGACACCAGGACCGCCGAGAGCCTTCACGTCTTCAGACTAAAGACACGCCTCTTCAGACTCCACCTCCACTAAAAGACTAACAAATTGTAGCACTTAACTACTTAATTTAGCGTCAGCTAAATGACATGTAATGCAATGTAAGACTTTGATACTTACACGTGACCACTGGCTCCAGTTATTCATCCAGCACTAACACGCCAAACCACAGCCGATTGGTAAACTGTGAAAACCTCCTTTTAACTCGAGAGTGAAACGTTATCTCCGTGTAGATTGGACCTTCTCGTATCAGACTCGCTTTTACCAAACGTCCTGCCCGAGGACTCGCTGTTTAATGTTCTGCTGTGGCTCCTCTTGTCCTCAGGCCATGGCGGTGTTGTACTCCAACTTTGTCATTCTGACCACTGCGGTGCTCTTCAGAGTTGTTTTGAAGTAAGTGTAATATTTAAAGATGCCTCTTTTTTATTTGTTGGCCTAATCAAATTGGGCATTGTGATTTGCTCAACGTCAACCGCGAATGAAACTAAAGTCTTTTTTTTTTCCCTCATCTCGTCTTCTAGGCGGCGCCTGTCGTGGGTTCAGTGGGCAGCGTTGTTCATCCTCTTCCTGTCCATCGTTTCCTTGACGACGGGATCAGGGGTTAGCCAAAACTCCACAGCTCTGCCAGGGCTCCACTCGAACCCCCTCTCCACCCCCTCCAACTCCTGCCTTCTCTACACGCAGCTGCTGGAGCAGATGAGGAACAGCAGGTGCTTTTAATGATGGTCCAGGCTTGAGTTGAGAGTTGTTGGCTTCGGCCCCTTCTGCACGTCTCTTCTCCCCCCACACAGTGCCAGTGAGTCGTGGGTGTCCTCCCTCCCCGCGCAGGCCTGGAGGGACACGTTGGTGCAGAAGCTGCGCTCCCTGGGTGTGGGTCACATCCTGCTCCTCCTCCAGTGCTTCATCTCCGCCATGGCCAACATCTACAACGAGAAGATCCTCAAAGAAGGAGACCAGCTCACGGAGAGCATCTTCATCCAGAACAGTAAACTGTGAGAAGCGACGCGCGCGTCGAACGCGGCGAGGCAGCAGGCGCTTGCATGCGCTGAGTGCTAATCCGAGGTCCTTTTTGTCCCCCGTGGGTTCTGCAGGTACCTCTTCGGCCTGGTGTTCAACGGTCTGACCCTCGGGCTCGGCACCGAGGCACGGGGCCTCACCGCGCACTGCGGCCTCCTCCACGGACACAACGTCTACTCTCTTGGTCTAGTGCTGGTCACTGGTGAGTCAACCCGGGGCGAACTCGTCCGATGTCCGTTCTGATCTGACGGCCTTGTAGGCGCGTTGGTAAATAATTAGCCTGGCTGGCTTTTTACCTTCTGGACAGATTCGGGCTAGATGGTTCCCCCTGCTGCCGGTCTCCGTGCTACGCTAAGCAGACAACTGTGGGCTGTAGCTTCCCGTGTAACAAACAGAAGTGAGAGTGGAATCAGTCCACTCATCTAACTGCCTAATCCTAGTTTGTGACCGTGTGTTACTTGCAACAGGCCCCTTTTGTCGGGTCGTTTTAGGCTCCTGAAGTGGTTTAAATAGAAAGGACGGTGACTGGGAAAGTTTTTCAAGTCAAAACCTCTCTCCTTTAGGTTTCCTCGACGCGTGACTTATTTAAAGTGTCCTCTGTCGTCTCCCCAGCCGCCCTTGGTTTGTCTGTGGCCTTCATCCTGAAATTCAGAGACAACATGTTCCACGTGCTGACGGGCCAGATCACCACCGTCCTGGTCACCGCCTTCTCCCTCTTCCTCTTCGACTTCCGCCCTTCGCTGGACTTCTTCCTCCAGGCTCCCACGGTCCTGCTGGCCATCTTCATCTACAACGCCAGCCGCCTCCGGGACCTGGACCACAGCCTGCAGCAGGAAAGGCTGCGCGTCATCAACGGGGAGGTGCTCGAGAGGTCCAGAGGGGTAGGCAGCAAACGCGCACGTGCTTTTCTCCCCACTCGCCTCACCCCCACGCAAAGCCTCCCCCGCCCTCCCACGCGCGTACCCAGAGCTCGGCTCTCGTTTTCTGTGTAAGAGGAGGAAGCCTCATTCGCCGCTGTGAAAACAGCCTTCAGGCTCGCGCTGGTGCCTCAGCTCACGTTATTTTTTTTTAGGTCACTGCAGGCCTCCTGGCCTCCTGAGGACGCCGTCTTCCCGTCCTCAGGGTCGTCCCCCGTTCTAAGTGTCGGTTGTGGGTTTTCTGTGGCAGGACGGCGAGGAGCTGCAGCCGCTGACCAAGGGCAACGCAGACAGCGAGTCCGAGGAAGAGTCCTTGTAGCGGCGGCGCCCTCCGCTGCCGCCGACCTGAAGCTGCTGGAAAGACACCCGAGTGTTTATTATTGTCAGCTGGTAAACAAGGGATCACATGATGAACTCTTGAGATAATTGAGCCCATTGTGTATATTTTGAAATGTGGTTTGAGAGTGCTGTCGTTGACCCAGTCGAATGCATCAATGTGCCGGTTCATAATCCTCACTGTATCTGCCTTACGGGATCATCAAGGCCTTCTATTATGGATGCTTTATTTATATGCAGCTATTTGGTGACCGACGGGCTTCGTTTCCAGCGGACGCGTGATTGTGTGACGCTTTATGCAGGTTCTTGGTTGTAGTTGCCGTCGTTGGCAATTCATGGACAATGTGAAAAACTGAAGTTCCAGCAAAGAAATTCCAAACTACAACTTCAGAAATACACGTGCGCACAACGGGACCCGTGTTTCCCCTGCGGGGTTGCGGGGTGAGTGCGTCGTCTTTAACGTGAACAGGAGCTATGAGCATTTTACACAATTCACAAGCTTGTGCCTGCATTTCTGAAAGCACAACAAAGTGCCTCTTGGTTCCCGATTACAACTTTTTTTGTCGTATGGTTTAATATTGACATAATTCAACTGTGAAGTACAATAAAATATATATGTTGGTTGGTTGTAGGGTGGTGTACGTGCCACAAAACGGCTTTAATTTTGTCTAAATAACACTAACTGTGATGACAATTGAAATTGTAATATTGATTAAAGGGTGGAAAGAAGGAGAATGGGTGATACGTGTGTTTAAAAAAGGATGGGGGCAAAAGATGTAATATTGGGGGAAACAATGCGCATGGAAGTGCAGGATAAAAAGAACGGCTGAAGATAGAATATATCTGATTCCTACTACACAGGCTTTTATTATTTAGGCGAATATTCTCTGTCATCCCAGCGAGATAAATGCTTCCTTTCCTCTTCTCACTGGGAGGAGATGCACAAGTGTACACGGACACTTTGAGTATTGACTGAGTGGTCCAGCGAGCAATTCAAGGTCCATTTCTGGTAGTAAACAAATGTTTATTTGTCATATAGCACAATGGAGTATAAATAAGAACATTGTATAGTAACAGAAACTTTACAGAAGAGAAATAACGGGACAGCTTCTTTTCATAAAATAATCGATAACTGCACCTAAAATTCAACAGATGTCCAATAAATACATGAATGTCTTATTTTTAGCCCATTATCTACAAAAAAAAAAAGTGTGCTTATAAAATGAAAATAGAAAATTGTGAAGGAGACAGATGACGCAATAACGTGCAAAACACTGGAGTCCGGAACAGGTCTCCGAGCCTCCAGGCCGGATCGGAGAAAGCGACAGTGTTGAGGCTTCCACTAAGTGCTACAGAACATTCGAGGGCTTCGCTCACGTCCGAGCCGACTGCCCGCTGGAGGACGGGGGGAGGGGGGGGGGCTCAGTACCCGTAGCCCTGGTGATACCCGTCCTGGTAACCGTGCTGGTGGTAGCCGTAGCCGCCGTACTCGTCCTCGGGGCAGCGCATGCCCAGCGACTGCTGGATGGCCATCTCCTGCCTGCGCAGCTGCATGGAGTCGATGAGGTCGTAGATGATGGCCATGGACCACATGGGCGACGGGTACCAGGACTTCACGTTGCCGTCCTTCCCCACCAGCAGCATGGAGAAGTACTCCGGGCTGATCTGGAAGTAGTTCCTCATGTCCTTCACCAGGTGGCCCGACAGTCCTTCGCGCTCCACAGTAGCACTCCCTGGATGGAGCAGAGATTTTTGACTGCATGAATGTTTCTCCTTTGCCGACTTGTTTGACATTTGCTGTATTCAAATGCCAAAAGCAGCGTCCCGAAACTGCTGACAAATCTCTGTTTTTGCATGAGATGGACTCGCATTTATTTTTTTTGCCCAGTAAAGTTTGTTTGTTCAGGTGTTCTCTTGAGCAACGGATACCGTTGCTGTGAGGTCGTGTGCAGCGTCTGTGAGTGAATGAGGATCTTTGAGGTTATTAAGAGTTATTTACATGCTGAAAAAGTAAGTGCTACTTTTTAAAATAATCTTTACCATTCTGTGGTTCAGAAACTGTTTATAAGAAGTGCACAAAGTCACCATGTGGTTGCACATTGGCTTGTGGACGGCCGTTTTGAAGCCTGCTTTTTGCCATTGGGCAGAGTTAAGTACAACTAGTACTCCTGCAAATTGAACCACAATTGACCTTATCTTGTATTGAAGACAATTAGAGATTTAGATCATGAACTCATGTTTACTGAGGGAATAAAGTGGGACGTCTTGCCATTGGAGAGAACATTTGGTTTCGCATTGTGGTCTCAATGAGAAAGCACTTACCGTTGATCGGGTAGAGTTCCAAGACTCCGCCCATTTCCGCCAGCTCGGTGCCGGTCAACTTCAGAACGGCGATGTGCCTCAGACCTACGTCGCCAAGGCAACAACGACAGCATGGACAAACACACAGAGACGGTGAAAGTTCAGTGCAGACCAACGCCTTTGCGTCCACCGGTCCTCCGGCTTATACCGGGACGATTGGCCCGCGGTTTGTTGTTATTGTGAATCCAAGCGGTGGGCTGCAGGTAAAGGGGGGAGGACGTGGTGGTCCGGAGAGTCCTGCCAAAACGCTGGTTCCTCTGAAGCGAGAGAGCCCGCATTAAACACGGGAGAACACAGGCTTCACTCGGTGAGAGCCAGGATCAAACCTCCCGGGCCTCCAGCCCAGTCAGCAGGACGGGCCTTTGTCCGGGCGGGGCGGGGAGCCAAGAGCAACACACGATGGGAGAAGAAAATCCTCACAGACTGACGGTCTGGGTCTGCTGATAAGCAAGACAAGCTTCACCTGCGTCTCCCACATGGGGATAAAAACAGTGACGCCACAAAGAGCGCCGCTTTCCTGCAGATATCGAGAAGAAAAGCTCTCGCTGAGACCCCGAGAAAACATAAAGATTGTTAGTTTGAGGTGACGGCAACTGTGTTTGTCTTCCCGAACTATCATCAAAAGTATCAATTGGCAGATTGACACCAATCAAAGGCTTATATCCAAGTTGCTGACAAGGTGCAGGGGGAAGAAGTAAGAGAGACGAGTCTCCAGACGACTGCGTTTATTTGGTCTCACGGAGAGGTGGAGTACACGCTGGACCCTTTCAAGTTTACACTAATCTTCTGTAAATCTGTCACGCATCATGCTGTTGAGATTTGCAAAGTTTAGATAAATATCTCTTTTTCAAATATACAGCACTGACTGATTTAAGTATCTGTGGAACATTTGACCGGCTGAAAAGGCCGTTGTCAGGAGGGGGGGAACAAACAGAGCCGCCGTGTCCTCATGCGTCCCTCCGTCCACGTGCACAGACACTCTCACAGGTGCTGATGATGGCTGCAGGCTTGCCGTAAACACAAAGGTCCCATGTAATCAACTTCTTCATGTGACTAATGTTCATAAGTGGTCTCACTAAGACTAAGACGGGTTAATGTGTGTTGAACCAAACCCAAAGATCAATCAGGTCACTTCATGCATGTGTATTTCTTTGCTCCTGGTCCAGAAAGGGAAGTCAGCGCGAGCGCAGCGCCTCAAACACAGAAGAGACATAAAACATCACTGCAGGGGCCCAACAGAACCACGGATGTGCACTTAACAGCATCACCTGGCGCCGCGATGACAAAATACGAGCTTTAAAGGGCGAGTTCCAAGTCGTCGTTTTAATTGCTGCCTCTACGCGTTGGGATCATTGAGCGGCCTCGGTTGGTTCTGCGGGGGACGGGTCGGGTCGGGGTGACTCACCGAGGTTGCAGGCCTGGCTGGTCAGGGCGTAGAGCTGCTGCTGATAGGCCCACTCCTCGTCGTTGGGGGCGGAGATGATGAACAGTCGGCGTCTCCAACGGAACCTGCAATCACGCCAGATTTCCGCCCGGATTTAAGTGGCACTTCGGTGCGCCGTTATCGAGCCCCGACGGGTGACAACCCCCGAATTATGGTCACAAAAGGCCTGCCAGGTCCCAGCGCTGTGATCTAAAGCTGAAAATCCGGTCTCCATGGAAACGAGGCAAAAAATGTGAGACTGCAATGACTCGCGGGGAACTTTTAGTGTCAGCGGAACAAACGAATCGGCTGCTCGCGAAACGCTGTGAACTGTGGTCAATCTGGTTATTGAGCAACACGCCGCATTGAGGTCACGAGGGGCTTTTTCCCCTAAAGGTTTGAGCAAGTAGCGATTAAGTGAAAAATACAGTTTTATACAGTACGCTTTGAACGTTTCATGAAAGCTTAATGAAATCAATGCTTCCCAGAAGCCAGACATGGTCCGCCGGAGGTAATGTTTGTGTGTCCTAATATCTTTGGCCATGGACAGGAAACTTTACCTGGAGAGGAAGTTCTCCAGCGATCTGGGCTTGTCCTCCTTCTTGCACACAATCCCGTCTCTCTTCTGCTGCTCCATCTCGCGGATGCGGGAGGAGAAGGTGTCGATGTAGTTGAGCACAGCCTTCATGGCGATGGGAACTTCATAGGATTGCTGACAAAAAAGCACATTGACAAGAACCAGTTGTGCTCTTTACCCCCAAAAACACCACAGAATGAATTCAGTAATACGACATGAGACACAAAGCAAATACGATTCCATCGAGTGACGGGGGGAGGGATTTTTTTTTTGAAAGACGTCTGCAGACGTTGTGTCGTCTTCTGCGCGGCTCCCTCTGACTTCTTCACACCTCCCTCTGCCGCTCTCCGTCTCTCACCAACACCCACATCCTGGTGCGCTCACCACTGGCCTGTCTCCGTCAGCAGAGGGCTGAACACTGGCCCCTTTGACCAACGCGTCCATAAACAGCCCAGCGATTTACCCCGGCACGCACACACACACACACACAGAGGTGTTTGGCAAGCGCCATGTTGTTTGACTTTAAGGCCGTGTTCTGTCCCCGTGGAAGGTGGATGGATCCTTCGAACGATGCGGTTGTCAACACCAGTTTTTTTTTAATCTTTCAAAAGATGGAGCCTCTGAAATCAGACGGACCTCAACGTATCTTGCCCCCCAGGACGTTTGGACGGTCCAGCCCCTTAGCTTGCGCCACGTCTGCGCAGAGCAGTTGTTACCTTGACTCTCATGTCGGCGTCGGAGAGGACCATGTAAAAGTCGTCATGGGTCATGCCGAAATCTTTCCTCAGCTCTGTGATCAGATCCTGGTTCACCAAGTCCTCCTGACGAAGACCCTTCATGGGCCTGTCGTTTTCTGGAGGGGACAAGAAGACGGTGAGACAGCCTGTGGGCACATGTTGTAATGTGACATGCGGTCACAGAGCTCACAGGCGTGCCGTTGATCTCGACGAAGATTGTTGCTCATTGAGAGAAGAAAATCAAATGACACATGTGTGAGATGTATAAACGTCAGACAAATGAAATCTCTTACAGGACGGTAAGAAAGTCACACCGCTCACTGACGTCTTGCTGGATGATTGTGATGATTGTGTTAAAAACAAAGCGTGTGCCGCTCAGACACCAACAAAACCTCTTTTCCCAGGTCAAACCCGACAAAGAGCAGCTTTCTATTTTTTCCATCCGGCACGGTCAGATGACTCGGGAAACCTACCGTCGCTGCAGACACGCACAGTGTGCACTCGAGAAAAACACACAACAAACACACTCACATCACATGCCAACAGGCAGACAACTTAGAACTCAAACCCTATGAGGTCACTTTAAACTGAAAGAGCTGCTTGTTCGTGTGCAGAACATCCGGACACGCACACACTGACCCTGTGGCTGGCATGTGCATGGAACAAGACTGTAACCCGGTCCCACCGTGGGTGTGTGAGGCGGATACGGGAGGGGACGGGGGGAGAGAGGGGGGAAGGGACATCACAGAGCAACACTTTTTCCAAGCACGCGGACCGGCAGACTCATAAAGTCGTATAAAGTGAGTCCTGAAGTTAAATTGCACAATCCTGACCCTCAAGTTTGAGACGTGCAATGAAACGTCTTAAAATACGAGTCGATTTTGGTTCCTTTTAGAGTGTCTACGAGACACCTCCAGTCCTCGCTTGGCCGTCCTCACGCGATGACAGACTGGTGGCGGAATACATCTTCTGTTTTTTAAAGTTAGAATAGAGTTTACAATAAAGTGTTTTTACCAAATGTAGAAGTCCCATTTAAGTGCAATGGGAAACGACGCAAAGAATCCTTTTTGAAATGATACCTTGATTCTTGCACCGTGTTTGTTTGTTGTAATTTATTCCCGTGTCACATTCGCTGTTGTTCTGTTTTCCGACTCAAAATGAGACCACAGTTTTTTCTGGGTCGGGAGGGTGCGAAAGGTGACACGTCCCGATACCTACCCAGCTGGTAGTGGTCAATCTTCATGGTGGAGTTGGTCAGGGAGCCAAAGATGGTGATGATGGAGACTTTCCTGATGGCCATTTCACACACGGACTCCAGGTACTCGTCCCGCTGCTGGACGTACATGGTGTTCTCCTCGCCGGGGGACGTAATCAGCTGGAGGAAGGGGAAAGAAGGTGGCGGTGTCATGTCCGGTGTGCTGAAGAGGACCATGTTTGCATGGACCCGCGGGTGGAGGAGTGGAGGCATGTTTTTCCAGCCCGCCTGCAGCACTGCTGTGATAAGAATCTACCCTGGCTGCCAAACAGAGTCACACAGTCTGTTAGCACACAGCCGTGCAGCCTGTCAGGGAGCTGCTCCACAGACTTCATCCTTATTATATCACGAGCCACTTCACAGGGCTCATAAAGAAAGACGCTAGAAATAAAACTGGGGAAACGAGCACAGCGGTGTTTGCCGGTTTGTTGGCTGGTAAAAAGTTATTAATCAGCAATTGGTCCAGATGTTTGGCTTGCAAGATATTCATAACTCTCCAGTGCTTTTTTTTTTTGGAAGTTGGAGTTGCGAAATACTGTAGACCACCTCATCCCTCTCCACACCTCATTTTGGCTAAAAACTAAAAGTATTTTTTGTGATATTAAATGGTTTTAGCAGACATTTCTTTTGGATTGTTGCCCTCAGTAGCTAATCTTCTCGTCTGGCCTACTGTCTCCTAATGGGATACGAGATTTGTACTTCGTACTTGAAATTCCTACTGCTGATATACTGGAAATGTTCATTAAAGGAAGAGTCTCAACAATAGTTTTGTCCTAAGCCTGGTGGTTTACCATGGTATTTATGCTGATCTAACCGAACTTCTATTGAACAGAGAAGATTGAGATAGATTGGTATCAATCTTCACGTTGAATACACAAAAGTGCATTCTAACCTTTCCTTTATGTGTGTGTACTTGGAGTGGCTGTATCTCTGCGGTGACAATAGTTATGAAAGGATATGTGCCAGATGGCAGAGGTAGTGAGCCTCTCATTAACTCTTGACTTATTTCATGCTCTCACCAGCAGCCTCCTCCTGTTTTCAAAGTGGTCCAGGAAGGAGGCCAGGGATCCCTTTGGCGGGGGCGTTGGCTTCTTGGTAGTCTTCGGGTAGTCCTCTTTCTCCGGGTACTTAGACGGCTTCTTTCCATTTTTCTTGCCTCCCATCTTTCCTCCTCTCCTCTCTGATTTCTTGGCAGCCTTGTCAGTCTTTTTCTTCTTCTTGTCGTGTTTTTCGTGCTTGCCCTTGGCCTTCTTGGTGGGACTAGTGGCGGTGAAGGTTTCTGTCTCCTCTGGATCACTGGCGGCTGGCGTCCCCGCTTCGTACTTGTCCTCGTACTCATTTGTCAACAACTGCAAAGACACAGATACGTTGTTCATTGAGTATTACAAGTGCGTGTCCACTTTCCTCGTTCCAATAAACAAGCACACAAGCAAACGACACCCCCCTTGACACATGCAAAAACAAAGATGACAGCAGAAGTGTTTGCAGCTTTAAATGGATTCCACATTGTGACAGTTTTGCCTTTTCCAACTCACATTTCTAATCACACACATCCTCCAAACTATTCTTTGGTACTGTGGTGTTTTCCAGCACTAAATAAAATCTCGAACCAACACCCACGCGCTTCGTCACCTTCTCTCCGCCGTTCTTCCTCTTGGTGGGTTTGGTCTTGGAGGGTTTACGCGTGTCCGGCACCAGCCTGCGGCCCGGTGGCTCTCTGTTGTCCTGGTCGGCGCGGTTCTCTCCAGCCGGCGTGGTTCTAGCCGGGTACCTCTCCTTCTCTCGGCGGTCGTAGAGGTGCGGCTCAGCGGTGGTTCTGGGCACTGGGAGCCACGGGGCTGTGGTTTGGGCTCTGGTGGGCCTCTGGGTGGTGGTTGTGGGTCGTTTCGTGGTTGTTCTTCTGGTTGTGGTTGGTTTGGTGGTGGTGGTGGTGGTGGTTGTTGATGTTGCTCTGGTTGTGGTGGTTGTAGTGGTGGGCCGGGTTGTAGTGGTGGTGGTGGTTGTTGTGGTGGTTGGCCGGGCAGTTGTAGTTGTTGTGGTGGTGGCAGCTGTGGTTGTGGGCTTTCTCAGGATCTTCTTCCCTGGTTTTCTTTCTATTGGTGTCTCTGCGGGTCCCCACATCGAAAGGAAGACAATAGATTAAAAGTTCTCCGCCATCATTTTTCTACTACTTGATATTGCTTCAACACACGTTTAACTCTAAAATGCCGTAAATATTTCCTGACTGCCACATTCTTTGTGCTGGATAATAAAGGAGCAGATTGTAACTCGCAAAATAATCTAAATTCAAACCCCCACCTCACCTGTGAGCGAGGCCTCCTCCACCTGGCCCTCCACACCTGCTGCTCTGCACTTCTGGACGAAGCCCTTCTGTCTGAGCTTCTCCAGCCTCCTCATGGGCGACTGGTCGATGACCTCGTACATGGCCTCCAGCCTCACGGGGTACGGGTACCTCTCCTCCACCTGCAGGGTCTTCTTCAGCAGCACCATCCCGAACTTACCTGCGGGGCACCGCAGCACTCCTCAGATTTGGATACAAACACTTACAGGTAGTCGGGAGTGTGAGTCCCAGTGGCCTCCCCTCCTTCCTATCGCTTACCTTTCTCCAGTTTGAGGAAGCTCATGAGTCTGGGGATGAGGGCTGTGTCCAACGGCTCCTCCATCACCTTCCCCTCGGTGGTGATCCTCCTCACCGTGCCACCCATCTCGCCCTCCTGATGGAACATGACAACCTGGTGGACGTGTCGCTCGGCGAGCTCGCAGTACACATCTGATTTCAGAAGAGACATCATCATTCGGTAGTAACCGTCGGAATCATGCGGCGCCGAGATCACCAGGACGCGGTTCTTCCCCGCGAAGCTGGCCAGCAGGTTCGGAGACCCGGCGCCGCTGGGCATCCGGGTGACCCGGGCTCTCGCTCCCGGGGCGCCCTCACCCTGCAGGCGGCGGGGCGAACCAATCTGTCCGGCCGCCCCTCTCCTCGGCCCGAACCTCCGAACTCCTGGGAGACTCTCGTCCGCCTGCACGCCTTTCTCCACCTCCAGCACGGCGACTGCTGAACCGTACCCGGGTTGGTTACGTCGGACGGGGCGCTTCCTCTCCGTTGCGCCCGGCCGGGCGAGTCCCAGACCGGCGCGTCGGTGCCATCGCGCCCGCTTGACTTGAGTCCCTTCGTCGGCCTCGCTGGTCAAAGTTAACAGATAAATCAGAGCCAACGTGAGAAGGAAAGCCCCGCGCATCCTGGCGAGGTGTCGGGCCGAACGCGCACCGAATGGGGAAAGACAGCGATCCAGTGGTGGAGCCTCGGTCCTGCTGCTGGCGCGCCTTTTTAGTGCATTTCAGTTTGTTATTGATCAATGAGTTCCAGATGAAGCCATGAAGGAGCGAGCAGCGACCGGCTCACAACAGGTCTGCCAAGCGACGCGTCTCCGGCTGCGCAGATCCGCTCCACCGTGCGCTCCCGATGACGCGAAAGGAGAATAGGAGGAGAGTTTTAACCTTTTAACAGTTATATATCCAGAACTGCATCTCACCAACGCTTCCGTTTACGGGTGCAGTCGCAGGTAATCTGTTACACAAACGTCCCTAAACGTTGTAATAATTCCTCGGCCCTCGGGGGAAACGAATGGAAGTCTTTCGGCGCAAAGTTTTCGGGACCTCGCCACATCTCCAAAAAAAAACAAACAAACACGCGCATAAATTAGCAGCCTGATAATCCGGATTAATCCGTCGGGCGTCCGTTGCTCGCGTCGAACACGCGGTGAGACGGCGGTCGGGGTTCAGAAGGAGGCGCCGGAATGCCTCTGCGCTTCTCCTCGGATATGCGGACCGTTCGGGGGCTTTCCCAGAAATGTCCCAACCCGAACATCAGCCTCCGGACTAGAGACGCGACGGCAGGACCTGCCCCGGGACGGCGGGTTGCCAGTTCGGTCGGAAACACCCAGATTTCAGTAGGAATCCAGAAGTGTGCGCTGCGGTGGTTTCACGTTCCTCCGGAGCAGAACGCACCGGGTGGTTCGATGATTTAGCGCCGCTGCTGGGGAAATAAATCAGCGTTGAGTTTGTTCTTTAAAGACAGTAAAGAAACGCCCTTATTTCTTCTTCTTTACCTGCTGTGCAGAAAGACACAGAGGGTTCAGAGGCAAATCCTGTGCTAAAAGTTAACCAAAAATGCACAATGTTTATTTGCCAAAGTAACATATTTACTAATGACTGACGGGTGCTTTAAAAAAAAAACCGTTTGGACTCTTTTCATTTCCTCTGAGAACTTCCCATGTGCTGCCTGTAATTAAGGCCTAAAGAAAAGTAAACTCGCCTGAGCCACATCCACCCTCACTGCAACGACTAAACACTGCATGCTGTACAGCTGCTAGTTTGTATGAACAGATTACAGTTTGCACCCATTTCTCCCTCAACAAAACATACAATGTAAGGTGAAAAAAGTACAACGTTATTTAGAAAGTAATGCATTGAAAATGAAAACCTCCACCAGGAAGAAGAGGATGTCGGAGGTTTCTGCTCACCATCAATAGGAATAATATTTATATGTTGACATATCTGCTTGGCTTTAAATCACATGCAGGTTGAATAGAAGGTTCTGTGTTTGCATCCTGTGTCCCTGCCCGTGTCAGCAGATGGTAACAGCTGCAGGGAGGAGGCCGACGGCTCACGCGTGTGTGTTTTTGGCATATTTGGGTCAAAGTCAATCCAGAGACGGAGGTGGTGCTCCAGCTTTGGCCGGGCCCAACTCGCCATGATGGGCTTGTCTGTCTCCCTGCGTTACCTCGGCGTGCTGTCGGCATTTAACAGAGCGCTGATTGCAACATGTGTCCGGGTCCAAAGTCAGCAGAGGTCCCGAAGCTTTGCTCTGTAACTACATTGGGTGCATGAAGAATCACTGCAGTCCTCCGGCCGCCCCACTCCGAACGGGTCGCCCCCAAGACCGCCAGCTTAAACGTGTATTTTACTGCCACCCGGATGCTTCTTTATTACAGACCTTTCATTACATTCAAACAGACCAGTGAACTCATGCAATATATATTTATATATGCGAGTAACGCCAAGCAGATGCTAGAGCGGGAGTTTAAGACGTCCTACATGCTGCATGTGGTGTTCACATGTGCAACCGACCCTGAACTCAACATCCAGCGGATCTGACAGTGTTTTTATGTTTATTTTCTGAAGTTTACAGTTAATTTCTTCCCCTCTAAAGGGCACATGGCATGATCGGTGTGTGTCACAAAGTCAAAGAAGCATTCTTCACTTCTCTTTGTCGTTAACCTGCACCAGAAACACGGAGGGATTCTTTTAGTTGGGAACTATATTAAAAGCACAAAATGTCAGAGCTGCTTGCTGCTTACAGCTGCAAAAAAAGTTGAAAGGAATCGGCGCGGCGAGGCGACTCCGGGGAGATCGCGGAAAACAAACAACAAAGCACGAACATCTGGGGAAACAATGTGCTGTCGCTTTGCCCAGATTCACTTCAAGCTGCAGTTTGCCTGATGTCAATCACCACATGTTCACCAAATCAAAAGCACTTTGCTATGAAGATGTGGACTTCTGGATGTTATTAGTGTGGACGTAACTGGGCACCGCCCTCTTTCGCCCCGCTCCTCCGTCTGAGGAGCTGATCGGAGGCCTTCTCGGTCACTGTAACGTGCACCAAACGTTTTCTCCGAGACGTGAAGCTCAGAAGGACGTGATGATTGCCACATGTCAGTGGTGTGTGCACGGACGGCAGCATGCTCCACAGTCTCGTTTGGGGATCAGTGAGGGTAGAGAAGATGGTGGCCACACCTCGGAGGGGCTCCAAACTCTGTCCGGGCCCCAAATGTCTTCGCCATTAACGTTACAGTTAGAGACGCGCAAGGACGCGTGGGGAAGCGGTTTCCGTGTGTCTCCAGATTTCGAGAGGTTTGGAAACATCTTGTACGTCAACTTGGACTGAGAACCCGCCCCGACTGGTGGAAATATCCGAAACAATGTCCCCCTTGGTCCACAGTGACATCCTGACCACGGTACAGCGCGTTCAGTCTGAAGCAAAGACCTTCAAACTCGCCCGCTGACCTTTGAACTCTTCTTTTTCCATCAGGTCGAAGACAGGCGGAGCTGTCACATGTTACACACTTGCACCTGCACATGGCACATGACAGCGCGCGGACATACCTGTCTACATTTTAAAGGGAAATCCTGAGCGATGTGTAATGATGGATTGGAGAGTGGGCGGGGCCTTTGACGGACCATTAACCACAGGAAACGGGGCATTTATGGTATTTAGGAAGGTGAGTTTCATTAAAAAGGAATCGTTTTCATGAATGGGAAAGTCAGCGATAGAGAACAAATTACTTTTAACTTTAAAGTTCTTTTCCTGCTGTGAAGATAAGATCTGACTGCTTTCTGGAGGGACTGCAGATTTGGGCCATTTTTCTGATCCTCATTTGGGTGTATAGGAAGAACTTGTGAGCAAAGCTGCACGGACACAACTTCACAACGTTCTTGTTGAAGATACAGATGTGCCCTCCCAACGTGCTTCAGCAGCAGAAACATTGACCATATCCACCCTGAAAGGGCTTTAGCTTGGAAGCACATGAAAGAGAGCACCAACGGTTTTAAATAAGAGGGCAGCGTGTGCACATGACTGGAATAACCTAATGACTCTCATATGTCTTCATTTAGTGGAGCTCAGCAGGAATATGGAGCTATTGCAGACGTAGATACGCACCAGGTGAAGTTATCTCTTCTCACTCCGTCTCTATTGTTCTTTTCAAGGTTGCGTCCACGGTCTTAAACTTGAATGTGTAAAATCTTTGTCCTTCTGATCTTGAATTCACAGGTAAAAGCACACAGAGCATCTGTGGAAGTATGTGGGGATGCATGCGTGTGCATGTGTGTGCATGTGTGTGCATGTGTGTGTGTATGTGTGTGTGTGTGTCCTGGGCGGGCAGCTCATTTCCAACCACAAGTGTTCTGCTCATTCCGAGTGCACACCTTGTGCAAACAGCACAAAATGAAAACCTGCTGGAAAGTAACCGACCGGTTTATTTTACTTCCACACAACAAGACTTTATATTGTGCTTAACACGGTCTTAACAAGAAAAAGATAAATCTTCACCTTTATACCTACAAGAAGGTCTCTTTTTTTGCCATCCGAGGATTTTTTAAGAGATCTAACGCACGTACATGACTTTGCGAGAGAGAACTTTCATTCATAACACTGGAAACTTCTACATTTTAAAACCTTTAAGAGCCCATAACAAAAACCTTTACAGGATACAGGATCTTCCCCATTCTGAACAGCCTTTAGTCTGAACAGCCGACCGATTCTTCAGGAACGTTTGCTCGGCCAAGTGAGTGTGTGTCAGCCCCGCTGCCTGTGCATGTGCTTTAGGACGATCACGTCCACGTGCACTTTACCCACGAGCTCCTCGTGTGCTGCAGCGGGAGGCTGAGGCCATTCATCATGCCAAGAGGGGGCCTTTCATGGGGCGCAGGCATCATGGACGCAGAGGGCTTGTGGTGCAAAGGACGGCCTATGAGTCAATTCCCACGTGGCCAAGACTTCCCGACTAATGACCCCAACATGTGGGGCTCTCAAACCCTTCTTGTGGAGCAGGGCGGATATGTTGTAGATGTAACTTGTTTGAGGGTGAACTCGGGGCTTTAGAGCCGGTGGGAGAGATTTATGAGACGGTTATGGTCAGAAAATGATGGCCCACACGTGCATGGGAATGCTTTTGCTCCATCCAGGGCCTCAGCATAGGAAGTGTTAACAAAAGATGGTTTGAACTCAGGCTTCCCACTAAAGAGAAGAAAAAAAATGTTGATTGTGAGAAATGTTTCAAACACTCGGTGGAAAGTGAGTCATCCTTTACACAGAAAAGCTGGTCAGATTTAATGATTGCCAAGAGCACATCTATTAGCCACATATCTATCAGGAGATATTGTGCAATGTGAACGCAGTATTGAATATTTATGTGCCGTTTCTCTGCTGCGGAGTCTCGTTGTTGGTTGCAGTGCAGCACAGATTGGATAATGACTAGCAGACTTCCACGTTGGGAGAGCACGGGGCCTATTAACCTCGAATACAAGCCACGTAAACACACACACACACACACACACTCTCTCAGCTCAACATTTCCAAATCCAAATGCATATCCAAAGCGATCACATGCCTCGCGGGAGGAAGCAGCAGATATGTAATAAAGTACAGATGAGGCCCCGCGAAAAGAGGCCCAGAGGCGACAGAGGACGCTTCTCTCGGACCGTAAGGAAGCTCGATAGGCATCTTTAATAAGCCCGCCGATGTGTCACGCCTCCAAGGTTCTCCAGTGTTTGCATAACTCAGGAGGAAATGTTCTCCTTAAGTCTTGTTTAACAATACCACAATGTTTGGATTAAATCACTGCGCCAGCTTGTTTGAAAAGATTAACTTTATTTAATCGCTTTCTCATCTAATCGTGTTTGTTTTTGTCATTTACAACTGGACATTTTTAGCGATTTTGATTTCCTAAGTTTCCCAACCACTTAAATGTGCTTCCATTACCTCTAAGACCCTCACAATAGCCCACCTTTATATTCCTAACTGACAGCAGCCTGACCGTAACCTCGTTTGGTACAATATCAATGGGATAATCTTGCATAAAACATGTTTCAGATGTACAGCGCTTCAGTATAAAAATGTGTTTTTTGAGCTACGTCTACTTCTGTGCTGGACAGCGAGGATGAAATAAAAACAGTCCTAGGAATGCCTCTGCAGGGGCTGTTGGACAAGGTCTCTATAAAATGAAATAAATGTGAGTGGAAATACCAAGCTCAAAGTTAATGGGTCACTGTGAGATGCACAAAGTCTCTCGACCTGCGACCCGTGTTGGGAGAAGCTTCTGGCTTTCTCAAAGAAATAAAAAAAGATAAGAAACCTGCAGAAGTTAAACATCAAACATGATGATCGGTCGGTGCTCCGGTGACATCCACCACACTCACACATAAAAACTCAGTCTTTGGCCTCAGGCGGAGGGCAAGAGGTTAAGAATATTGATTTTTGGACTTGAAAATGAGTTCCAAGGGGTTAAGATGAAAATGCAACGGCCTGTCAATCAATCAGCCTAAAATAGAATTCAACAAGGAAAAGGACATAACAGGTCATATGATCAGAAAGTTTAAAAAGAACGGGTTCTTTTTAAGTATATATTTCACTGTCAAACCAAATGACAGTTCTATGCAAGATCTAATAAGAGTCTGTGTTAACTTACACTCCCTCTCTGCATAGTCTTATTAGATGAAGAAGAAAACATTTCCCCCTTATTGTTTTGGCCAAAAAGCAATCAGACTCTTTTGTGTTTTTCTGTTGAAATGTGTTTTACCCAAAGTCTTTTTTGAGAGGATTCACAGCTCGACCATTCGGTCTCTCAGACATCCAGAGTTCTGGAATGTATCTGTCTGTCCTGCTTTCGGTCCCTGCTGACTGACTGCTGGCCAGTATAAACAGATACAAGCTAAGTAAAGAGTTTAAAACTCCAAAAAATCCCCCAACGCGTTAATGGGAGCCATCGGAACCGCGCGCCTCCCCCCCCTGAGAGGCTCCCTCCGACCAGCCGTGTGCAGGAGCATGAACCACGGACGCCCACGCGTGTTCGATGACACGCCGGTGGAAAAACGCTCCGAGCCGATGCGAGGAGAGCTATGAGCAGAGATGGTTCCACGCCGGCCTGATGTCCATGTGTGTGCGCGTGTGTTTGAACAGTGCATTCCACAGTCCGGCTTTAGGAAAACATTCCCTTCACGCAGAGCTACTGGTACGAATAACTCCAAGAGGCCAATCGGCTGATGGGCCACACCTCTCGTGCAGTACCTGTGCTGTATTCTGTTCACGGTGAGGCTTCACTCAGTTCTATGTGCATGTGGTTTAAAGCTGCACACTTTATTGTGTTTTAACTGTGTGCGTCTGTGGAGCATCGATCAGCTTCCCAAATGACTATAAATAAAAATAAAAATAAACAAGCTGGATCCGGATTTGTTGTTTATGGCCCCGGTAATGACGAATGGACACAGAATCAAAGCCGTCTCCGGTCTGTGTGGCAGCGAGCTCCACCAAGGTCATGACATGAAACAACATACTGAGGCTCTCCCTCCGTGCACACACACACACACACACACACACACACACACACACCACAGAGGGTAAACATACATGTGTAAATACATTGTTTAAACTTAGAGTCGTGTACTTTCTGTACCTGCGTTGATGTCGAAATGATAAATAACGAGCGACTTTGTGAAAAGCCGTCTTCATCTTTTCCTGCCCGTCTGAAAAACATCTCTGGGGCAGAAGAGGGAGGCCCCGACTTCCTGTCTGGAGTCCTGAGGGCAAATGTTCAATTTGAGGAGGATTAAGAATGAGAATGTTTGGCGTCTCATCACTTACTTCTTCAAAAAGAGTCATGATCACAGGGGGGGGGGAGATCCCACAAAAGATCCGATTGGCTCACTGAATGTTACCAAAATCGGCAGTAAGATCTTGCTGAACTCTGATTCACTTTGCAAATGGCTTCAAGCACACATCCAATTCACTTCATTTTAGGGATCACAACAGGAATGTTATGAATGAAATGAAAGGAAATGCTCTAAAATATTTAATTTCATCTAGTCGGAGCGCTTGACATATTCAACAAATGTTGAATAAATAAGTGCAAGAAGAAGAGGACAACATAAGAATGTGCATCTCATTGTCATGCGTGTACCTACCAGTACTAAAATAAAATACAAATATCTGACATACTATGTGACATACTATGCTGTAACGTTCTTTTTCAAATCGTTTAACGATTTAAACGGTGACTTCTTCTTGACTCTTCCACCAGTGTATCCGACGGGCTTAAATCGAATCCCAAACAGCATCCGCAGCAGGACCACGGCGATGGGTGAATTACACTCTACTTTAGCAATGTAACACGTGTGTGAGGAAAACATGCCCGTGATATGAAACACGTGGTCGTACATGTTGGCGGCGCCCATTGATCTTGTGCACGGGACGCAGCTGCTGTGTGGATTCATTGACACGTTTGCAGAGCGGTGCATCCATGTGCAAGACACGCGTGTCAGAGAACAAGAAGAGCACGAAGAGAACGCTGAGTAGAACCGAGTAATCGTTATCAGTTGTTTGCTTCATCGCTTCAACACAGATCCGACTTCAAGCTCCATAACGGAGGGACTGGCATCCATTGTGCCCTTGTAGGAACTGGCTGGCTATCGGTGGGAAGCACCCTAGATGCTGCACAAAGACTTTGGAACGGAGCTTTAGATGTTTTGAAACAAAGCCAGGCTTAAACTCACCAAAGTGTCCCAACTTTAAAGACCGGAGTGTTTGACGCCGACACAAACGGCCCCCATTGTGGAGCGAGAGGCAGACAGTCTGTGTTGTACTAATGTGGACATTTCTCAGAGAGGGCAGCAGCGCTTCTGCCACAGTGACAGTTCCAATGATCACAAAGCCTCCGCAGCACAGACGCTGCAACCTTCTCACGCAATAGTGGGAAAAAATATCACGTCACATCAAAGTCGAGGAAGAAGTCACTTTTTATGTGACATGTGCATTCATGAGGATACTCAAATGTGATACACAATAGTATCATATTCTATACTTTGTAAGCATCTCGTACATCAACTTGGACCAAGAACTATTATAATTGCTCCTTTAAATCCAGATAATCCTGCTGCTTTTAATCGACCATTTCTGCATTTTGGTACTTTTATACTATAACTTTTGACCTTTTTAATGTGTTTCATTCAATGTCCTAACCTTTAAATCTCCTTGCCCTATGTTTGCATGTTTTTATGTGAAGGACTTTGAATGGCCCTGTTGTCGAAATGTGTTATACAAATAAAAATGCCCTGCCCGTATTATTTAAACTGCCCTACTTGCAATGGAAAAGCAGCGAGCATCTACTACCAATTATAGAGCACTTATGAGTCAGAGAAAGAAACATTTATTTTTAGACCTCAATGTGAACCAGAAAAAAAGTCAAAAGTCAGCGTCAGTTGCTGCGAGGTGGTGAGGATCTCAGATGTCCTCCAAGGAGTCCTCCTCCTTCCGCCCTACAGCAGCTCAAGCTTCAGTGATGAGATTCTTCAGGGTGGATGTCATGGAGCGGAACCAGAGCCTTTCGTCCGTCTCTCCCAGGCATCCTTCTCTGGGACGCTGAAACAGTCTGAGGAGAATAGCAGCAGGAAACGTAATATCAATCAGGAGCTTTGATGAGTCAAACCTTCTGGGTTTTTTGACTTGGAACCTGTCTTCAGTCATGGGGATGAACCCCGGTGGGGGACGAGATAAAGGGAGCACCAAAAGAAATCCCACGTGCCACAAAAAATAAAATCCTCACTCACAATAAGATGCTTTCAAGGCCACGAATTACACAGAACGGCTCATCTTCCGGGTCTCTACGGGGACATTTGCTTGTGACTGCGGCGCCGTGGAGGAGCTGCTTTTGCCGCTCGGCTTTCCGCCTCGACCCGCGCTGCTGCTCCTTCAAGCTACCGGCGATAGCATGGCGCTAACTGAAGAAATCAAAGAGTACGTCTTTATTTCAGGGTTATTAAAGCCTCCTGTTATTCTCTGTAAACCAAAGATAGCACTTTTTAAACCCCAAGTATGAGGCAGCTCGTTGCATTTGCTTTTCTTTCTTCTTTTTTTTTTTTTTTAGCGCCGGTTTTGCAACCCCTTGGTCGTTGGAGACCATGAGCTATATGTGTGCAGAATCAACACCGCCTGCACCGTACGCGTACAAGCTACGAAAACAAACGTGAACAAGGTGCACACACATATCCATACAGGTACAGTACTCAAGGGTGTTCACAACTAACCCACAGCTAAATTCAGCACAGGGCTGTTTCTCCCCATTGTGAGTGGAAACCGGCCCGGGTCCAAAAAGCACTCAGTGCGTTCCTTGTCTGAAGGAACGTGTGAGTTCTGCAACACAAGAGCAACCAGGTCTCCTCGGCCAGCGACGTCGTCTGGAGCGTCCGTGGCTGATGTGAGTAACAGGCCCTCGGCCTCCGGAGCAGACATCCTGGAACCTGAGGAATGTCCCCCCCTCCCGTCCCCCTCCCCGGCCCCACGGGACCAGCGTTCCATCCCCAGCTGAGACGGAGCTGAATCAGCGTTTCCACTGACGTCACCGTCACCCGAAAGGTACCCCGTGCTGCCGCACGTCACCATTCGGTTCTTTTCCCTGCGGCCACGGCGGTGCGTTACGCATCAGGAGTGACGTTTCCTTTCCTTGAGGATGTGACGTTTATTATGGTAGAAACTATAAACCAGAATTAAGTTCATGATAAAACGTGTCTGTTTCGATCTAAAAGAAGTTAGACGTTGCTGCTCGTGGGAACTTGTCAGTAATGTTGGCAGCTTCATCACTTCTGGCGATTGTGCTAGACGGGCTGTGCAGCTAATAGGACACAACTTGCAGGAATATTCTGTGTGTTTAATAAAGAGACAGTTCTGTTTCATGTTTAACATTTGGAACCTTTGCTTTAGTCTGTGGCACAATCAAAGTGATGAGAAGAGATGCAAACCTGTTGGAATAGTTTGTTTAGTAACATGACGTATTACTGCAGCCGCCTACATGTCTGGTGAACAGCAACAACAACGAGACACATAAAAACTGCACACAAAGACGCACAAATTACCTCAAGGAGATTTGCAATCCGGGAGTAGATCAGTGTCAGTGTGTAAATCCGTGTGTGTGTCGTGTCTCACCGTGAGTAAAGTATGCGACACCACCATCTGCAGGTGACACTTAGCAGACACGTTGTAGCTCCTGTCCAGCTTTGAATCGGTTTCCGCAGCCTTCTAAAGACCTTTGGTGCAGTTTCCGTGTCCTGTGAGGAGCCTGCCGCCTCCTGGTGAGACCTAGAATGAGACTCCTGCATTCGTAGGATGGAGATTAGAACCATGCTGACGCAAGAGGGAGCTGTCAGTCCAGTAATGTGTTCATCATCGACCTGGGGTGACCCCTTAAGTAGCCGCAGGGCAGGAAGACCTCCCTAAAGCCTGACCTGGTGTAATTATCATGCAAAGTGTGTCTTTGGAAGATTATTTCTGGACGCATTTGCATTTATTAAAAAGGTTGTGAGCGGGCCAGCGGAGCGGTTTCTTGCTGGTGCATTTTCACCGTTTCATTTTCACACGGTGACTTTGGAGGATAAAAGATCCACAAGATTTTGTGAAGTGGAAAAGATAAATCCGTCAAGCTTCAAAGATCCTCTTTTCAGTTCTACAGCAATTCAGAAGAGCGAGGTTCATAATTGTCCGTTTCCCGGAGAGAGCACTTGATTACTTTAGAAGTGGGAAGCTTTTGAAAGGCGCTAATAAATCAGCAGGAAGAATATTGCAGGTGACATGAAAAAGATTTCCTCAGAGATCCATTTTATTTTCAGTTTAATACATTTGATTAAAAGAAAACAATTGTACTGCTTTCAATATTTTACAGCAAAACACCAGATGATTGGCTTAAAAGGCCTGTTTGAATGTTGTTCTACATAAATGACACCTTTCTGGCGTCCTCCTGTGACCTTCGGTCCTTGTGGGGGGGGGGTTAGGGTCCCTGGGTGGTCCCGACCCGTGGACGGGGGACTTCTGTTCTTTGACCATCGATCACAGTTCAGGGGCATTAAAAGGACCCCGTGTTATCTGTTCCTCATGGAAGCAGCTTTGACAGGAGGAAACGTGATAGATTACACCTCCGCATTCTTACCTGATCCCTCTCGGATGTGTTCTAGATAACAGGACTCGGGCCCTTCCGACCGCTGGAGATCTACAATTTAGGAAATTAAGCGAAAGCGAACACGTGGAATCAGTCCTGCACTCCGTCGGGTGTCCTCAAGATTAAGGGACGCTATGAATGAAAGGGGGAGATGCATCTATAATGTCTGTTTTAAGATTTATTACCTTGAGTCAGCGCCCCCCCCCCCCCTCCATGCATTCCCCAGCGCTCCTCTTTGTTGCCCCTGCAGCCGCCCTTCACCCCTCCTCTATTCCCCGAGGGGCCTGCAGTCAACTTTGACCTGCACAAAGAGCTTGTTAAATGCCTGTGTAATCCCCGTGTCTCTGTTTGCCGGCGTGTTTTCATATTCGTCGTGTGTGTGTGTGCACCCGTGTGTGTGTGTGTGTGTGTGTGTGTGTGTGTGTGTGTGATCCTCAGGTTCGGTCACTCAGGAGACATCTTGTCTCGGCCGATCGCATCAACCTGATTGATCACACAAGACCCAAAGCTTTAACTCACTTACCAACAAGGAGCCCACCCTCCCACACTCACCCCCCCCCCCCCCCCCCCGCCCACCCCAGGGCGGCCTCCTT
The DNA here is from genome assembly GCF_964276395.1 of Gasterosteus aculeatus. Lineage (NCBI taxonomy): Eukaryota > Metazoa > Chordata > Actinopteri > Perciformes > Gasterosteidae > Gasterosteus > Gasterosteus aculeatus. The sequence goes on along the minus strand of NC_135704.1, from coordinate 17,037,134 downwards.
TTGGACGGATCAATACGCACAACCAGCCTCACCACCCTGCACCCCCCCCTACCCCACACCTTCCACCCCCACCTGAAATACGGTCCCACCTGGAGGGTCTACGGGAAAGGAATTGTGAAAATTCAGCCGAGCCTCTGGGCGGCTCCAACCCGTGGCGGCCTCCTTCAAGAAGGACAGATGATCCCGAGAGGTCTGAGTCACTGACATCCACAGACATGCCTGCGTCTTCCCCTCCGCCCCGCTGCTCACCTCAGCATGGAATGCGCTGGAATGCTCTTCGGTTCTCCCGGCTACCAACCCAGGATATGAATCAACTCGCCCTCCTCGCAGCCACACACACACACACACACACACACACACACCAGGACGGGCGCGAGGGCGCGTGTGCACGCCGGCGAGCAGATATAGGAAATAGCTCGGGAGAGAGTCACGCTGCGCATGAGGACAATGTTTGGAGTAAGGAGGAAATATGTGGTGGAACGGTTGAAGTGAGCTTGCTTGTGCAGGCAGTGGAAATAGAGGCGCATGCACGCTGAGCATGCTGGGAAACACATCGAGGTGTGAGGATGTTGACGGATGGAGGCTGATGGTGCTGAATGCAGTTACACCGCTTTGCTGCACTGCGTTTACAAAATGTTCTTTGTGTGATTCCAAGATAATTGTAACACACATTTAACCGGGATGGTTTCTGTTAATTAATCTCTTACTAGCAGTGCTCTCTCTCTCTGCCTTCCCACAAATAACTAAAAGTGAATTTGAATGGTCCACATGGTCTCCAACTGTGTCGCCGCTGTCATCTTCTCGTTGGGAACTTCAGCCAACCCAAAGGCGGTCTCCGCGCTGATGGGAGTGGGTGGTACATTTTCACAACGTTCTCCTGCTTCCCATAGGATTTATTGGCCCGACCGACACAAACTGACAGTCTTAGTTTAAGAAGATCTCCGTCTTCTATTTACCCAAAGGCCACATACCATGGTGTGCATGTACAATGTGTGTGTGTGTGTGTGTGTCCCAACGCTGCGCTAAAAGGGGTCTCGGCCAGACTAATGTTATCTAAACTTCCCTAATAATCACTTTGTTTACAATGGACAGGGCCTAGATAAGATCTCCTCAGTGAAGACATTAGCACCCATCGGTGCCCATCGCATTCCTAAATTCTTTGTATAAGCTAGGAATGCTGCCTCTGAAGCTTCCCCTGGAGGTAACACCTCATTCTTCCGGCCCCCGGGCTGGAGATCTATGCGCACCAGCTTTCCATCCACTTACACAGGAGCTGCTCCGGTTTGAAAAGATCCGTTTTACGCGCAAATGGGTTTTCTGCAGAAGGGGGAAGCAAACACGATGGTCGTGAAACACGTCGCACAGGAGGCACCGCGGGACGAAGCCTCCACCAACTGAGCCCGAGCACCCCGAAAGGTCAAAGGTCAAGCTACTGATTTGCCCGCAACCGCACTCCCCGCACGGAGCCCTCGCTGCTCGCCACGCTCCAGAGGGAGGGCGCTGAACATGTGACCCGGCAGCCCCGTCCGCCACCGCGGGGGGGATAAATGCACAACGTGCACATGGGAGGCGGCGCCCCCCCCCCCCCCCCCCCCCCGACACTTTCTCCGCGACGCCCCTTTTCTGCATGAAAGCTCCCACTTCTCTGAATCAGTTTGGAACAAATCTTTCCACGTCCCTTTGCCCTCTGTACCTTCTTTTCCACTCACCTTGCCTTTCTTCCCCCCCCCCCCCCCCCCCCCTCCTCTTCAACCCCTTTTTTGTCCTCCCCCCTCTCTCCCTCTGGCTGGTGGAATCCCATCCCCGTCCACCTAAGTGTCACTGAAGAATGTTCCATCATTTAAACAGCGCCGAATGCGCCGCTAATATATAACCAATTACACCGGTCACATTTCCTGTGTCTCCTTTGAGCTCTCGGCAGGCTCAAAGTGCCAATCAGGCCCGGAATGCCAGAACATGGCTCTTATTTGCCAGGGGTCAGCGCACCAGTAACCTCACATTCTAAAGGACCATTGTTCCCATGGCCAGAAAACTCGGCGAGGCACACATACACATCCAGGGTGAAAGACACACGCGCAAACCCCCGGGCCCCCGAAGGCCCCACATTGAGGGCCCGCTCTGTTTAAACAGCATCCGCCCGCACAGCCACCCGCAATGAAAGGGATTAAACAGAGTGTGTGTGCGTATAGGTGTACGTACTGTACTGTGCAACAACAAAAAGTGTCCATGTTGATAGATTTGTTTCATCCAGTGAAAAGGAGCGCCGTCGACTTTCCACATGCACATGAAATAAAAAACTTGCATTGCTAAAGTTATCTGAAAAAAATGTGATAATTTACAGCAAAGGGAATTCAGACTTTTAAGTGCAAAATAGCGGCTTCCAAGTAGCAAGCTTGTGCGTGTGCGTGTTGGTCTGTGTGAGTGTGGGAGCCTGAGAGAGCGTCTGGCCGACTGCAGGTGCTCAGACCGAGCGAGGACATTTAATGAGCTTCCACATTCTGTCCGTTTCCTCGCAGGAGCTGGAACATAAAGAAAAGTCGACTTACTGCGAACGAGAGAAGAGACGCAACACTCTCGCCGCTGCCTACGTCACACGTTAATACCGTCCGCGCCGGCGTTTCCTCCACTCAGCTGCTAAATAGCCCCACGGAAATGGGAGCCTTTTAACTACAAGTGGCTGCAGTTAATGTATACTAAGCATATGGACATCGACGTGTTACACCCACATGGGTATTAATATGCTAACAGCATCCATTATTCTGAGTTTCTTGACCTTTCCTTGTGCAAGTACGGGGTAGGAAGTGTGTGAATAATTCTCTGGATTCTGACCACGTATGCCTCGTATTCACTGCGCGGTCCGGCTCGACTCAACTCACCTTTTGGTATTTTCTCTACTTTGTTGTCCCCTCGAGAAAGTAAAAGGGGTTCTCAACTGTGTCATTGTCAACGCCACATTTAGTTAATCATTGCAAAGCGTTTTAATGGCCCGGCGTAACGAGGCCCTCAGCTGCGAACTCCACCTTCGATTATCGGACCAGGTTCGCTTTGAAGGCGGAGGAGTTTCCAAACAGCCAGCTTCACATTGCTTCACCTTGCTTCACATTGCTCTACATTGTTTCGCCTTGCTCTACATTGCTTCACATTGCTCTACATAGCTTCACGTTGCTCTGCATTGCTTCACATTGCTCTACATTGCTTCACATTGCTCTACATTGCTTCACGTTGCTCTACATTTCTCTACATTGCTCTAAATTGTTTCACATTGCTCTACATTGCTTCACGTTGCTCTACATTGTTTCACATTGCTCTACATTGCTCACGTTGCTCTACATTGTTTCACATTGCTCTACATTGCTTCACATTGCTCTACATTGCTTCGCGTTGCTCTACATTGCTTTACATTGCTCTACATTGCCTCATGTTGCTCTACATTGCTTCACGTTGCTCTACATTGCTTCACGTTGCTCTACATTGCTTCACGTTGCCCTACATTGCTTCACGTTGCTCTACAATTCTCTACATTGCTCTACATTGCTTCACGTTGCTCTACATTGCTTCACGTTGCTCTACATTGTTTCATGTTGCTCTACGTTGCTTTACATTGCACTACATTGCTTCACGTTGCCCTACATTGCTTCACGTTGCTCTACAATTCTCTACATTGCTCTACATTGCTTCACGTTGCTCTACATTGCTTCACGTTACTCTACATTGTTTCATGTTGCTCTACGTTGCTTTACATTGCTCTACATTGCTTAACGTTGCTCTACATTGTTTCAAGTTGCTCTACGTTGCTTTACATTGCTCTACATTGCTTCACGTTGCTCTACATTGCTTTACATTGCCCTACATTGTTTCACGCTGCTCTACATTATTTCGCGTTGCTCTACATTGTTTCACGTTGCTCTACATTGCTTTACGTTGCTCTACATTGCTTCACGTTGCTCTACATTGCTTTACGTTGCTCTACATTGTTTTGCAGTGCTCTACATTGCTTCACGTTGCTCTACATTGCTTCACGTTGCTCTACATTGCGTGTATTTTTTCTGTCCATGAGACTCACTGAGCACCTTCTACACGGGGAGAACCTTCTAACATGTTGCTGGAGAAGAAGCAGAAACCTGATTGGCTGCCTCGCTGTGTTCACCTGCCACATCCAGAACAATCGGATTCCTCACCTCCGTCTTAAGTGTCTCAATACGAGCACACACACACACACACACACACACACACACACACACACACACACACACACACGCATCCCAAACGCACCCAAACAGTTTCACACAGGTATGTAGACGTGTTAAGAGAAACCTGACCTACCTGACGGATCGAAACTACTCCTACGCTCCTCTGTTAACCACCCAAAGTGCTGCGTGGGAAACAATGCTTTGGCAATACCAGCTAATTCCTACTCAAATACCCGAGATGGATGGATGGCTGGATAGATAATGAGTAAACGTTGACACGGCCTGGAAGGGGAGCAGGAGAGATAGAGGTTCCGTATTAGCACGAATGGGTGAGGTATAGAAAAAGTTTGTCATTACGCCTGTTCTCATTTGTTCCCTCTCCTTTGCTTCCCTTGCTTGCCTATAAGAGACATCCGAGGCCAAAGGGCAGACAGCCCTTTCAGAGAAACATGATTGCATCCTTGTTGCGAAAGGCCTTTCATTTAGAAATATGTGACTTTCTGCTAGAAAGCCGGAGCGTTCCTTCTTCCATAACCGCTTTTCTCCGCAGCACAAAAAAACAGGGCAGAGAGAGAGAGAGACCTTGTGCCTCTGAAAAAGCCCTTTTCAAGACACTCGTGTTTTCAAGGTCCTGCCTTGAAAGACAGCAGGCTTACAGGCATATAAAAAAAACCCATCCGGATCAAACCGTCATTTAATATATTTGAGTTTTTTCATTTACGCGGAACTGTAAGGTGTAGCAATTCCTTCTCCTTAAAGATCAGCTAATCTAGAACATATATGTATATATATATATTTATATGTATATTTGCTTAGTCTTATAATATGCACAGGCAAAGTAAAGACTGTGATGCCCGGTCAGCAGAAAGCTGCGTCATGCTGCTTTGACCGCGCTCAGCACAGGCTGGTCTGTTGTTTTGGCCTCGAGTACTTGGAGGTTATGTAGCTTGGGTCAACACCACGTGCGTGTGACCAGCGTACCGCCGGGTGATGTCACATGGCTCGCCAAAGTCCGCTTTGATGTCAGCAATTAGACGGTTCAAACTTCTCAGCTCGCCACGAATGTCAGAGCCCGCTGTTTACGGGCTAATGGGTTGCTAGGTTACCCAGCGGAAAACACTCGATGTCTGGATCCTTATCACCGCGCCGCTAATCAAATCGGCTCATGCTCACGTCACATGAGGAGCTTTACAAATTATATTATCCATTAATGTAGGGGGGGGGGGGTGAAAAGGAGATTTCTCAGTCCAGTAGCTGATGGGACTATATATATATATATATACATATACTTAGTAAAAGGTACAGAAGATCACATTTGCTTTTGTTGTCAAGCATCTTATTCAAGGACCCCCCCCCCAGAAGGATGGCCTCTTTAGAGCGCCGCCCCGCTCTCGTTCACGCGCACATTTTCCTGAAACTGCGGCGTGTGAGCGCACTTGTCCACACAGTGCGTGACCCGAGAGCTGTGCGATAAGAGGACGACTGGGAGGAACGTTGCTCCGCACCGCTCTATCGCCTGCGCTCCTTTTGATAATAGTTTCACTGCTGGCGGATCAAAGCCGCCCACGCCGCTGAGTTTGGAGTGTGTGCTCTTTGGAAGGATCGCTCTATTCCCTGTTTCGGGGCAGAGGTGTCTGATTTCCCTCGCTTACGGCTCGGTTTCCAAACCGGGTCGGAGTCCTTCCGCCGTCAGGGGGGCGTCTTCTACCGCCGGTGGGCTGCAGGAGGTTTTCTGCATCGGGGTCAGAAATGGAATCTGAATAGGATCGTCAGTGGGGAACCCCCCCCCCCCCCCCCCACTTTGAATAGAACTTTTGCAGGAAATCAGTGAATTCAGGTTTAACATTCCACCTCCTTAGAGCATCACTTGCTATACCCGTGAGGCATTGGTTTCTATTTCACAGTTTGAGTTTTAGGGAGAAGCAAGAGGATCTATTTTACCCCTCAGTGTCGCTGTTTGCTCTGTCGGTTGACGTGCTTTGCATAACAGAACCTGTGTGAAAGTACGAGCCTGCTGCACACGTGCGTACAGATTTACAGAAGCCTGCAGCGATGAAATACCTCGTTATGAGTCCTGGAAGAAGGAATGGGGCCTTATGTTTGCATTGAAATGTAATGCAAAAGGTTCTTCATTGGTTCTGCAGAACAATTGTTACTCTTGACCGTCACCGCCGCACATTTCTGACGATATATTCATGACTCTATTTTCATTAAGAATTGTTGCGATGTGGTTACAACGAGCCCTTTGTGTCCTCACAGACGTACGCGGCGATGCCCCGGCAGTAGGCGGCACCGCGCCGGTCCACATCGCCCTCGAACTAGGACGCGGTCGGCTCTGACGGGTTGTCGTGACACACTGTGCTGACTCACAACATGTGTCTCTGTTTTTGTTTCTAAAGATGAAGAAAAAAAAAACACAAAAGGCCAACTGACCTTTTCTTTCTCTTTTTTCTTTGCAAACACCAGCTGTCAAGTGGACATTTGGGAACACGTGCAGATTTGTGCACGTGTGCTGGTGTGTGTGTGTGTGTGTGTGTGTGTGTGTGGTTGGAGCACTGTTGCCATCCAGACCAGAATAAATTAGAACAGGCGCTCAGAGTAGATTTGAGGCAGTTCATGGTGAAAAAAACACACATGTTTTCCATGTTTGTTCCTGGTGACGCAGCATCCTTCAAATAGTATTTTGTATTTTTGTGTATTTAATATATAAAGTGGTATTTGCATCCAGTACGGAGACATCGGAACGGTTATCAGGTATAAAACTTCTGGCAAACTCATCAACAAAGATACAATAAATACAAGAACTGACATTAAAGCAGAATCAATTTTGCCGTGTTGAGTACAAAAACAAACAATTAAGGCTTATCTGTATTATTGAGCTTATCTGTATTATTGTCTGCAGACACGCCTCCACTGTTAAACCCGTTGATTCAGTTGATTACGCCAGTTATCGTCGCATTGACACGCATTGGTTTCTATTTATCTAGAAAGCCCTCGACGGGAACTTTCCATACGAGATATTACTTCCTTGTCGAAAATGGTCCCACTGTCAATATTTGACTCTTGATACTTGATACTTGACTAAGTCCTGCCCGAAGACATTCGGGGACACTCGCTGGAACTTTTTTGCATTAAACATTCTAACAATTACATAACAATTACAACCATGATCCGAAATGACAAACTGCGTCCTGTCGGCGTCCGCTTGTCTTTTCAATGTGCATAAATGAAGCTCCACGGGAGGATGTGGTGGTTGAAGTGTGAGAGACACCGTGGACCACATCCACTTTAGAGGAACGCCAACGTGCAGATAATGTCGAGTCCACCTGTTCTGTGGCACTGTTTTAAATTGGAATTAACCCAGATGGTTTTGTAACGTCAGGAACGCACGGTGCTGCCGTTTTCGGCGTTGGGTAAATGTCCACGTCTCTCCACGTCGGTGCCGCTGCATCTGTCCCTCTTTCGTTCTTTCTTTCGGTGCGTGCGGCTTAAATTACAAAGCTTTCACTCAGAAGTGACTCATGTCGGGGAAATGCACTTCTTTCTTTCTCGCTCTCACTTTTCTTTTCTTTTTTTTTTTTTCTAACTGTCTTACCGCCTCTCACTTCATTTTTTGAAAAAACTATATTTTTTCCTCTCGGTTCCCAAGGCCGCGTCTGTTTTGCTCTTTGTGCTTTTCAGCCGTTGACATTTTTTTTTTCTTCTTTTTTTTAAAGAAACACCTCTTTTTCCACAGGATTCGAGCATCACGTCTTGCGGCTCCCACAGAACACCTTGACTGAACGAAAGAGCAGAGATCCCCGTCCTGCCTTTGCAAGACGGTCACACAAAACACCTGGAAGAGAGAGAGAGGGCAGGGGAGGGGGGGGAGAAAATGGGGCTGGGGCAGATGGATGGAGAGGGAAGAAAAAAGGAGTACAATTAGTCATCTATTTCAAAGACAGCATATAATAAAACATTCCCCCCCCCTTAGGTAAACCTGGTGAATGCAAACACGAATTAGCCGCCCACGCTCGCTCAGTGAATAAGGCTAAAAGAATGCATGGCAGCCCACTCATCGAACGCCACGGAGCCACTCTCCCCCCGCGTCCCCCCCACTCCCCCCCTCTCACTCATTCTCCCTCTCCTCTTCCCGCCGACACATCCCATAATGGGTTTCACCTCCACCAGCAACCCAAAAAAAAAAAAAAGATATTCATTAGACGGTAAGATTGAAACATTGTTTTAAAAAGAAGAAAATGTCCACGCCTGAGAAATGATGTTTTTTCAGCAACACAATGGCGAGGGCGGGACGACCTTGTGAAAGGGGGCCGTCTGCTTTGAATGCAATTCATTTAATGGAGACACGAGGATGTGCGCAGGCCGAGGGACGCGATCCAAAGAAGAAAAGTCCCCCCCTCCGGCGGCCCGCCGTAAAGAAAAGGACGGCGCCGACAGCAAAGGCCGCTAATGCTCCGCGGGCCACAGAGAGCGGCGGCGTGCGTGCGTGGAAGTTGCGCCGGGGGCCCACGTTGCGTTCGGGGGGGAAAAGGGCAGAGCACAATCAGACGGGTGAAAGGAGCGCGGCTGAGAGCGACGGGCAGGAGCAGCGCCGCCGACCGGCAGAGAGCCGCGGGGTCGCGACCCCCTCCGATGCTTGAAAGGAGGAAAATCACAGCAAACCGCGCTCACACAAATCGAGCACACATCAATTTTTGTGCCCTTCCACTTTTTTTTTTTTTTTTTAACCAGATGCTCACCTGAATCCGTCCTTGTTGTTACCAGAGCAACAGGAGAGGTTTCTGGGGCTTGTGGGCTGCGCCGGTGCATTCGGCAGATTTCTCTCTCTATATCGACACACACATTTCTCGCTCTTTTTCTCTTGTTAATACACCATCACAGTCACTGTGATCTCTGCACGAGCTGACAATCAGCTGCTGGTGGTTGAGGGGTTCCGAACAAAAGAGCAGGAAATTCAAAGGCAGAATTCCCCCCCCCCCCCCCCAAAAAAAAAGCCACATGGGCGTTTTACAGTGTGTCAAAAACATCAAAACTCTGACAAAGGTTAACTAAACGAGGGTTTCTTTGTGCTTTGTGTTATTCGGTGTGTGGGTACAAGAACTGAAAAAAAGACAACAAAAACAACAACAACAACAACAAAAAAAGCCTCTGGAGGAACAAAGTGAAAGCGAGTGAGAGGCGAGGCTGCGGGGGGTCGAGCGCCGTGTCCCAACGTTTAGGACAAGCCGCCTCGCATCCGTCTGCCCCCGAGAAGGCCCTCACTCCTCTGGTCATCGTCTTCTTATTGTTCTCGCCGTCCCTTTCACACACACACGCACACACACACACACACACACACACACACACACGCGCGGTTGTATCTGATAGAGAGGGAAACCACAGTGATGAAGTGACTCAGTGATAAACCACAATCATCCCTTTTCGCCGAGGGGAAGCACGGTGACATCAGATGTGAACTTAAACATGCTGATGAGCTCCGGGTACGCACACACGTTCACACGCGCGCAGACACACACATGCAAATGCGCCGACCGGTGACAGGGGAAACCCCCCGTTTCGATGCGCGACGTCTTACCCGTCACCTTTTTTTCTAATAAATACAATCAGAGAGCAACTGGAAATGTTGTTGGAAACTCTTTGTTTTGCTGGCGAGAATTCTCCCCTCGTCCCGTGGACGGAGCGGGTTTCTAGACCACACTTTGAACTCGCTTTCTATTCCTTCGCCAACTGTCTGACGGGTGTTTGCAAGTAATCTCACCAGCGTCTCCCGCGTCGGTGACCTCTCTCCCCTCGTCTCCCCTCCTGTCCTTCGTCCCCGCTGCGCCGCGCTCGTCCTCTTCACCGTCGTCTCGTCTGAGGCCTCAATGCACTTTCTCCCTCCTCCGCATTGGCGCGTAATGTGTGTGAGTCAGGCTCTGGAGCGCAGCTTTGCACTGTGCTAAGTGTTGAGGAGGGCTCTTTAAGTGTGCATGTGTGCGTTTGTTGCCTCTACGTGTGTGTGTGTGTGTGTGTGTTTTTTTCTACTAATGCAAATAGGTCCCATTATCGTCCCAATCCTTCATTAGAAGTAAATGTCAGAGCAATTACCTGCTTCTGTGACTCACCTTTTCAGCCAGGTGCTTTGTCTCTGCCCCCACATGCATCCTGCACACCAGGAAGCCACAGTATGCAGATACCCCACACACACACAGACACAGACACACACACACACACACACATAAACATTTCTGACACACGGCAAAAGAATGCGACATATCCTATGGCCAAACTGCTCAGACGCTCAACATGTTGAGATTTTTGTGAGTTTCCGTTGTGGAAATCGGCCGCTGACAACTTAAAACACAACATAACTGACCCCTGCATTACAATCCAACGCCGCCCCCCCCCGGCTTTAGGCTCCGAGGCCCCACAACCTTCTTTTTACCTTCCGTCAGGAGCCTCCTTTTTTCTCTGACCTCCGCGTTCTCCCTCCTCCCGCGCGTCACGGCTGCTTGCGAGGTTGTGCGTGCGCGGACGGGATGCGGCGAGGCGCGCGAGCGGAGACGAGCTGCGAGTTGCCGGGAGTTTTTGGCAGCACAAATGAGGCAGAAATGTGACTCCATTATTGCACGACACATCATTGACTTCACATCTCTCCGCATGGGGCAAAGCGTGTCTTTGTCTGTCTCTTTCTGATCTCGGCGGCATTCGGAAAACTGTTTTTTGATTGCCACGCAAACACACACAGACAGTTGTGTGATTAATTGTGGGTGTGCGTGTATGCCAGCCACCAGTCACCGAGCAACAAAGGGAAATATATGACCAGGTACGTTGATCGGCAGCATGTCCCTCACAGTTAACTCCCAAACAGGTCTTTTTGGATGATGCAAAAGCTTCTCATCACTTTGACGGTTGATGAAACGGTGTCAACCTGAATTTCCAACTTAAGCGTGTGAAACAAGTGGTGCGAATACGCCTGCCGCATTAACGAGACCGTACTTGCCCTATATGGTGCCACCGACAGACAGAACGCTGTGTATCCGTGGCAACGGCGGACCCGGTGTTGGGTTACATCCTCCGTTCCTGTCGAGACAGAGTAGGTGTCGGCTGAATCTCACCGAGCTGAACTTAAGGATGACAAACCATCCGATTACGATGGGTTCAAGCGCTGTTTAACCCAGAGTCCTCCTGTGGTGTGCAGTAACTGCTGAGGGTCATCTGGGGTCATCTGGGGTGCGCCGAGAACCGCAAGGTTGGTACGGGTTAAAAATGCAATGTCAGTCGCTTTGGATAAACGCGTCATCTAAATGACATGTAATGTAATCTGCATTCACCAGGTCCACACTGTGCAAGGACTTCACTGCCACAGATCTATAGAGACAAATGTCACCTCATTGGGGCTTCAAACGGCCCTTATTTATTTATTTATTTATTTATTAATATTTCCTGATTAATCAGTTAGTTGGTCGGCCGACAATCACATGACCCCAGGTCACAACCAATAATCCTTTTTGCAGAGAAGAGCTGAGAAGTTTGGGAACCAGGTACCAATCTGTTAGTGATTCCCAGAGTAAATACAAATCATGGGAAAGCATCATTTAGTTACTACGCAACGAACAGGTGGAATAAACTTCCTGAAGATTTAAGACTTCCCCCAACTCTGACCACGTTTAAAACAAGACTGAAAACTTTTATGTTCAGCTTCGCCTTCTGCTAAATTTGATCTACATTGCACTTTTAACCTCTGCCATTAAATAAACAATTTAAATTTGCAAATTTTATTTGCTGTTTTTAATTGTCTTTTAATTCCTGCATTTTATTTCACCTTATTGTATGAAATGTTAGGATGTGAAGCACTTTGAGTCTGCCTTGTGTATGAAAAGCGCTATACAAATAAAATTGCCTTGCCTTGCCTTGCCAGGTACTATTGAATAATTGTGATCCTGAAAATGATTGTTTCAATAACGAATTGTGAGAATCGTTAGTAGTAAAAGCGTGTGAATGTTTCGTGGGTTGATTTGTGTTAAATTAAATTAAGTTTTTCTCTCATGCACTTTTAGGTAGACGTAGGACAAGTAATGCACTTTAATACAAAACTAAATAAACCTGTTTGTAATCCACGTCATTGGAACCAGGAAGGATGAAGTCTCCCACAGGAGGCTGCTGTTTGAAATCTAGAAGTCAATGTTGACTAATCTTTGACTTATTTTTCTTACTTTACGCCATTCCTGCATTTATTTTAAGCCAAACGACAATCCTTTCCAAAACCTTAACTAGCAGTTAAACATGAGGAACTTGTTTCCTGCAAACACTGGAGACTACATCACAAACGCTTGATGCATGTCATAGTACACTGTTACAAGGGCTCAACCTTTTCTACAGAATGGAATTATAGGAGGTGGTTTGTAATAAACCACCATGTGCACCTGACAAACTGCCCAGCGAGCTTATTAAACGTAGTCCCAGGAAACACGGCTCTCACCGATACAAAAACCTTGGTACATCTGCAGATGCAACTTAGTGAAGGTCCAAAATGCATCGAAAAATTGGAGGTGTTTGTATGTGAATTGTTGAATTCCTGCACAGTGCGGCCTTTGCAGCACAGGTACCTAATGCTAATGCTAATGCTAGGTACGCAGCAATGGAATCGATCCGCCCTGTTGATGAATGATAACTGGCCTTGGTCAAGTAGTCTGGTCTGTCACGGCATGGACCTTGTAAATTGTCACTGATGAAAACAACATTGATCCACAAAAACACATCGGATGCAAGTTGGATATGAAGCTAAGCTTTTAGCGTAGCATGACGTGTTTATAGACCACTAAAACGGGTCCATGAAAAGATCCAGTTAAAGACCTGGTCTTCCAGTGAGCTGTCTTGTGATATGTTGAGTCTCTGTCGTCTCTTAAAATGACACAGGGGACGTCATACATTGTGATATTTTCATCAAGTGGAAATGATGAATAAGAATCCACCTGACTTTGTTCTGATTGTCACTTTTTCCTGTTTTTCACGTAGAATAAAAAAAATGAAAAGTGTGCATCTGTGAGTTTGCTCCTTCATTTCAATTATATATGAGTATGAATATCCATACTACATCCCTGAGTATGAATATAGTATATGAAATACTATGACAAATTATTTATTTTAAATACTAAAACTATCACATTGACTAGTTCATTTGTATTTAATTGGCCTGTGTTACACTTGCCCGTGCTTAAAAATAAAATGATGTAAAGAATATTCTTCAATTGTTGTCAGTCTTCTTCCGTTTTTGTGTAGTTTTTGTGTATATTTGTGTACCCGGTAGCTCTCCGTCACAGCAGATCCTCTGGGAATCCAAAGAAGGTCCTATTTTGGTATTTACAAATTAAAACAATTTTGTTTCTTTACATACGCAGCAGGATCTGGTTTGTTATTTTGTGATTGTTGGCTTGTGAGGCTGCACTGATATTTGGTGGAAAAAGGTCTGTTATTTCCGTGTCAATTATCAATTTTTTAATCATTACAAAGGATTTGTTCGAAACTGTCTTCACGGCTCTTTTCCTTTGTTTCTCTTCATTCAAGGGCAGCGGCGCTGAGCGGCACTGCTAGGTGTGATTACTGCGCAGCTGAATAGGAGATGGAGAATAAAACAAAAGATTCACAAATGCGCGCTACTGGAGGCTCTGTCAAAAAGCTAGTGCACACTCCTACACGGTGCCGCCCACACACACACACACACACACACACACACACACAAATGCGTATGCACGCATTCAGATGATGGCCCACAAAGAGAGACAGTTGGACACGTACACAAACACACAGCAACACGTGCATGAGCACACAGACGAATACAATGGCCCCGAGGCTTCTTTTGAAAATCTCTGTTTTTTTCCCTCTCTTCAGTAGAAGCATATGGGGGACGGAAAGAGAAAGAAGCGTTGCAGAGGTGCAGGTTATCTTCATATTTATTCATCAGGGTTCTTCTCTCCCCCTGCAGACAGTGCTGCATGAAAAAGCATCAGATGGTGCGAAGGATCTGCCTGCTATTCTCGGCCACGGGCTTCTCGGAGCCCGGGGGGGCCGCTGAGGTCCCACAGGCTGCTTCAGGTCCACGGTGAAATAACCCTCTCCTTGTAAGCAGAAAAAAACCAAACATCTAAAAAGGATGCAGGGCCTTCAGGGACTGGCAGAATGGTGCAGATCATATCATGTGTATCACAAAGCAGGAACATTTACCGCTGTAGGTGTTCGTCCTCCAACATTTGGCCGGACGAGTGATCTGATTTTAGATCGGCCTCTTCTCCGCCCCCCTCCTCCACACACACACACACACACACAACCGCATCCTACCCTCCATCCTAAACTCACTTCTCCGATATCATACATACTTTATTGTGTTTTTCCCTCATACTGGTGGGAATGAACATATGCACCCTGTACATGCCTGAGCACCCTTTTGACTGTGTGTGTGTGTGTGTGTGTGTGTGTGTGTGTGTGTGTGTGTGTGTGTGTGTGTGTGTGTGTGCTCTCATGGGACTGAGGGGCAGAGGCTGAGGTGAAGTCTGCGTTAGCCAGGCGGAGCGGACGGATGGAGAACATCGGCGGGAGTCGTGACTGCTCAGGCGTCCGTAGGAGGATGTGACGAGCGCTCGCTGCTCCCTTACGCAACGCACCGCAGCGGGTTGAGTGCTGATTAGAAGGCCAAAGGTCAACACCCTCAACACCACCGCAATATTTGAGATTATTCCGTTTAAGTGCATGCAAGGTTGTTTATAAGCAAAAAACGAATGCGTGCATGTGCACGCATCGTCTCACTGACCCACATCAATCAAGTATTTCACCATTTACACATGAACCTAACCGAGCACCATGGTCTTTATGCACGGAGCGAGCAGGACCTGACCCATGTTGCAGTTTTTAGTGACGATTTTATAAAATATCATTATGTAAAACCAACTGTTGAGACAACGAGACACAACTGAGAGATTGTGTCCAGCAAACTTAATATACATATCAGCTGAATGCAGATCAATGTTAGCTGAGCCAAGAAATTGCATTCAATAGGCCAGAAAATATTACATTTTATATTATTATTATGTGAGTAGTGTGTGTACTTTAGTATTTCATCATTTGGTAGCGTCTCATATTACATATTACTCGCATCAGGTGGGTTTGGTGGAAAAAAACTTCCCGGTTACATTTAGGAAAAGTCATGTGTTCAAATAAAAATGTGATTCTCTGTAACAACCATAAGGTCACTGTTTAATTGGGGTTTTATTTGGTTTGGGTTTTTTCGGTCCTGGGGGAAAGTCCAGCGTTTGCTCGACTCTTCTACCTGACATAATGTAGCCGAGTAACAAAAAAACAAAGAAACAAACGCTGCAGGACACTTTCTTACATAAACAAGTGTCCGAGACATAAAACGTCGCACAATGCAACGCAACAAATCGTTCGGTTCTACAAATGACTAAAGGTTTCCGATTCCCGGAAGATATCGGGCTGCCGCACACACGCCTGCAAGGTTCTGCGTCTGTGTGCGATCAGCCCTTTTTGTACGTGACCGCGATTATATATGCAGCAAAATATAGACGCACTTGAGGCCGACGCGTAGGTTGTGAGTGGAGTCAACCTGAGAGGTCGAGGCACGAGTTTCTTGCCAAAGTGCCACTTCCATCCAATTCTCCTGAAAGCAATTCAAGTCCAGGATTTGGGGAAAAGAGAGAGATGGAAGAAACAATCAGTTCATGCATTTGAATAATTATTCTTTTTTTTTTTCTTATTCAAACATTACATATTTATTCATATTTAAACTGTCACTGCCTCCCTGAATAACTGAGTGAAATCACTCCATAAAAACAGGCTTCAGTGACCAGATCGGAGTCATTTCTAATCACTCCGCTGTAGCTGATAATTGTGAATGGGCTGTTTAGCATGAGGCTGATTTGCATTCAAGGGGGAAATTTCACGCCAAACACATGCGTGTTACTTGAATACGTGGAAATTGCAGAGGGCCACGGAGACGCAGCGCAGTCGGAGCCGTACTTCTCTCTTGTGTCCTTTTTTTCTCAATTATTTAGACATTCCAATAAAAAAAAAAAAAAAATGTTTTGCCAAGTGAATGTGTTTAATCCCCCCATAATTCCAGTTTAAGTGGATTTAAAATTATAATTAAATATGCAGGTAGCAGTGTTCAGACCACGGAGATGTGGTTCTTTATATTATACATTTTGGCTGTGAGATTAGGCAAAGATTATGCAGGAACATGATCTCACATGTAGGCCTGGTTTCAAAGGATTAAATAAACAAGCTCATCCATTTTAAATTGTACACGGATATTGTTTTACATCCTTTAAAGTGTTAAAACTGGCAACGCAACAACGCAGTGGACACATTTGTCAATGTACTGTGAGGGAAAACATGAAAGAGGCTTAAACAATCTGCAGCACATACATAATGTTGTATGTGATGCTTTATACTTGTGTGAATGGGTATTATGGAAGTTATGTATGAAATAAAAGCCATCAGCTGAAAGGAGAAGTGAGACATTTTACCTTCTCTCTCTCTCTCTCTCTCTCTCTCTGTGTGTGTGTGTGTCTTTCTTCTTCGTTCACACTCCTTTTCACAGCGAATGTGCGTCCAGATGGAGTGTGCACCGTGCTCTCAGATGGCCTTCTGTCGGATCGCCGCCCGTACACCTCCATGTTTCACCCCACTGCAGGCAAACACACCATCTCCTCTTTGTGTCGCACAAACGCACACTATCAGACATTGCTGTATCTGATATTACAGATTTACCTTCCTTTATGGCATGTCTTAGACTGTGTGCGCATTTAAAAGAGGGTTTAAAGGGGGGTCTTTTTTAGAAATATCATGGTGATCCATTCGTTTCTTCCAGTTTTCTCTACTCAGTTACTTTCTTTTAGCTCATCAATGACTTCTTTCTGTTTTCACGTGTATCGAGTTTCAGCAAAGCACCAATTCTTAGTCGGTGGATCTCCGCTGATGCTTTGGATTCGGACCGTTTATTGCGCGGCAGCAGCAGCCACATGCAGCAGGTTACACACACTTCACGTGTAGCGCGTGCGTGCGTGCGTGCATCAGGCCCCACACGCAGCAGGAAAGATCGGGCGCAAAAAAAAACGGGATCAAAAGAGCCTCCTGACGCCGTCCGCGCTGCAGCTCCGCGGCCAACGAAGACGCACAAAAAAAGAGGGAGTGAGATTTGCTGTGGTGGAGGCTTTCGATTACAGTGCGCCGTGATTGTGTGTCAGAGGGGAGGGTGAATCCAGACATATTCGGAGAGGTCGGCCGGGTCAAATTCCTCAGGAAGAGAATGCGGAGACGAAGGCAGGAACATGGGAACGCAGGGAACCCACCCTGCAGCTCTCGCTGCACCCAGCGCTAACTGTTGCTTGGAAACCAAACAGCGCTCCTCGCTTCTTTCTTCCCCCTGGTTTTCTCTCCCCGGCTGCTGAGCACCACAGCCGCGCTCGTTACGGTTTGCTGTGGGGTGAATCGGCGAGCTGGCCGCCGGGGCCTGGTGGTCACAGAGGAGACCACGGGGGATGAGGAGGAATCGGTCCTCCTGGCATCCCGACGCACTGTGTTCTCAGGTAAAGGGCTCGAATTTGTGTCAGTCAGGATTCTCAGCCATCTGATTTATATTAAGGTTATAATATCAGGGGAGTTTGGAATCGAAGTTTTGTCAAGAAATATTTCAGCGAGCTCAAGGCCGAGCGTCTCCCGAATGTTCAGGCTGTTACAGCTGCATTTACGTAATGTTACGTAACCCCCCCAAAAAAACTAAAAAAGACCTCCAACGCTCTGTTAAATTTGCACCACATCTAAGAGTCTTTATCCACTGTGTTCGTGTGTTTTCACTCTTTGACGTGGGAGAAGGAGGCGGAATGAGGAGGAGGAGGAGGAAGAGAGCAACGAGACGGGGAGGGACGATGTGGAGGACGACGTAGGTGTACAAGCAGCCGGGGAGAAGAGGCAGAGATGACACACGAAAGGTGGACGCCGGTTCATTTCCAGGGAAGAGGTTCGTCCCACGAGGCCCCTCACCCCCCCCCCCCCCCCCCCCACCCTCCCCTCCGCCTCCAAGAACAACCGCAGCCCGCAGCATCCGGCCAGCGGAGGCGGGGGTTTCTCTCGCTGTTACCTTGAAAACACGCAGGTGAGGCACGAGGTTAAGTACGTGGGGAGGAGGAGAGGAGTCCAACATTATACTGCGTAATGTGGGCCTCTGGGGGAGCGTGTGCGTGTGCGTGTTTGGCAGCGCCGTGCTGAATTCTAACGAGGCGCGATGACTCTTAACAGATTCTAAAACATCAACAAGAGACGTTTTCTCTCCCGGTGGGAACAAACACGCAGGTGCGTCTCGGCCCACTCGCGGGAACAAAAAGTTGGCCCTGCAGAGTTGGATTTGCCGTTTTGGGGAGATCTGCATTCAGTCTAAGTGACGGGGTGTTTTCAGTGGGCGTCGTTGAATGTCGAGGGGTCAAGTTCAAAGTTCACCAAGCAACAGCAGCACTTGTGTTTTTTTTATTCATGCCGATTCAGAAACATTGACATTCAGCTCATCTCGCGGCTTGCAGGAAGGTAAGTGGCAACATTGTTCCTGGTTTCCTCCACACTTCAATTTGTTTGTGTTCTCATATTTCCCCCCCGAAATTTTGGAGAACTGATTGTGAAAACTCCGAATCGGCGCATCAGCCGTCCTCCGGGAGAGGATGAGCAGCTTTTTTCCCTGCGGATTAAATACACGAGGTCGGCTTGGAAATGGTCGATGGCTCGTTTCCAACGAAGCACAACGGCCGCTGCCTGAAACTGGCACGTCCGCACGCGGAGCCATCGTCAATGGAGCGGTTGGCGTCTTTAAACAAGAGCAGCGAGAGACAGAAATCGCCACTCGCAATGTGTGGCAGGAAGTCACAGGTAAAAGTGTTTCAGGTCCCGGCCGTCGTTGTTAGGAGGGTTGCAGGGCAGCGATTGAGCAGTTAGAGCTCACAGCAGGTGAAAACGGTCCACTGGTCCAATCACGTCGTTACTTCCGCGGAGAAAATGGAACCAGAAGCGGAGAGCCGTCTCCCAAATCCCTCATCCCTCATCTAACGCGTGCTGATAATCACGATTTTACACATTCGGGTTGTTACAATCTTGCATAATCCCCGGCGATCAATGAACAACGATCCTCTGCACCTTCAGACAGTGGAACAGCTCGGTTAGAGAAAAGGCGGCGTGATGAAGACAAAGGGCAAAATGCGCCGGTGCGGGTTTGATGTTGGAAATAGTTTCAATAACAGCGGAGGAGCCGTGGCTCTTGTCTCGTTGATAACTGGAATAAGCATCGAAGCTGGTGAGCAACGGAGACGTCAACACCACCGAACGTGGGAACCACGGACATAATTTAACACATTTAAAATGATTAGCTAACGAGCTAGCATGTTGTGTGGTTGTGCTAATTAATGGTCCGAAAATATAAGTGTCAAAGAATATTTGCACGTTGAGGCGGCGATGAGGTGATGGTGAATTCCAGACAAAAGCTGAGGAGGGGACTTTCTACTTTGAGAGACACAAATATGGTAAATTACAACGATGACAACTTGGTATGATATGATCTTAGTCCGGGGAGCTAAACAGCAAACAGTTGCTCAACCTAGCAACATCGTCATTATGGTAAATATTCACACATATTTATAATTCAGAAATTAGTCATCTGCCATTTTCTGCTTCTCGTAACTGCCCACAAGTTTTGTAAACCTATAAGTTGCTTCAACAACTTACTGGTTTCCAGTCAGATGCTTTTTTCATCTTTCATTTGAAAATCGTTCATTTTGCAGAGTAAATGTTAAAACCGTACACTATCACCATGAACACCAGGATTACTCTTATTGGAGATGATCTGCGTTGAGGCCCCTCGTTACAGACACCTCTGCTGTGTTTCCTTTCTTCAGGGTGCATTCAACTGAAACGCTGCACTTTATCCAAATGTGTGCAAGCGACACAGTGAAGAGATGCACGGCCATTAAAACGAATCTAATGGCCGCTGGCAAACAAAAAATGGGAGCTCCGACTTGTTCTCCTTCACACGGAGGAAGACTTTTCAGGCATAAATCTGTGAGTAAAAATTCAGCAGGAGGCAGAAAATTAAGTGTAGAATTGTGCTTAATTTGAATATGCTTAATGTGTGCACCCCTCCCTCCACCACACTCTATTGACGCTGACATTCTTTCTCATGCTTTACAGACTTTAGAGAAGGGACTTGAACAAAGAAATAAATAATAGTTTTGACATATTAGTAGAATTCACTCTTCCTGCTTCCTTTCCTTCCCTGGTGTGTTTTGTGACATTTCCTCGTCTGTCCGCCCACGTTTAAATATTCTGGTTTGTGTCTGAGACGTTTTTTACTTACAGAAAAGGAAAGTTAAGGGCAATTAAAGTCGTTGAAACGCTCTCAGCGTTCTTCTCCTGCTTCTTTAATGACAACAATCTATGAATATGCAAATATATTTCCTTTCAAAAGTCTGACTGCTGGACGCGCTTGTGTGAGACGCACATTGGATGCTGATTGGCTCCACGTGAGCTGTGACGTCACAGACCCATCGCGTTGAACTCAGATTCGCACGTTCTGCACAGCGACGGTGGAACGTCCGCAACAACACGCACTTCGGCGCAGCGGGACTCTTTGACACGTCTCGTTTTAAAAGAAAACCACTTTGTAAAAGCCCAATTTCTCATGCATCTTGCACGGCCAGAACATTTCCTCACAGACCGCTGTGTGGGTCGAACTTTAACGTCTCTGCGTGGAGACGACGTTCATCTCTGGTCGCGATCGCCCCGATGGAAGCAGCTCAACGCTGTCGTGGTTGAGAACACAGTCGCTGCTTCAGCCAGAGACGGTTGAACCGAGGACAGCTGACAGGACTCAGGTCGGGGGAATTCCACAGCAACGGCAACACACACACACACAAACCTGTCCACCTGCACACACATGCTTTTGTGTATTTACATGTCTCTCTCTCACACACACACACACATAAATGAAGACAGGCCACAATAAAAAACACCGTTGCGGACCTTCCGGACCGACCGGCGGCCATCTGCCCGGCGGGATGGAAAGAGGCGGATGAAAGTCGTTGCTGATGCTGTGAATGTCCCCCATTGCAACTGGACATCACGTCTTTGTGTCCCTCATGGACACGCAGGGCCGAGGACACTCCCCGCCCCGGGCCCACCCGAATCCTTCAATTAGTCACAGTGCGTTTAAAACACAAACACACTC
The DNA here is from genome assembly GCF_964276395.1 of Gasterosteus aculeatus. Lineage (NCBI taxonomy): Eukaryota > Metazoa > Chordata > Actinopteri > Perciformes > Gasterosteidae > Gasterosteus > Gasterosteus aculeatus. The sequence continues at coordinate 17,015,690 of NC_135704.1, read as the reverse complement.
ATGCATATCTACAACAGTGTTATTTTTTATTGTTGCGCTACACACTTTTTTTTGAAAAAAAATGTCAGTTCAAAAATGCAAATGACTTTTGATGACATCAACTGTGTGTCCATTTGCATATGTTTCCATAACAGCAATCTGAACATTTGATAAAGGCCGGTTCAACAGAAGCTACTTCACTTTGTTGACATATAAAAGTGCAACAGAACAGAACAGAACAGAACAGAACAGAACAAACCTCTCGGTAAAACTCTAAAGAAGCAGCAGCGAAAATGAAGAGACGTGATTTCTGGATGAGAGTCATTTAGAGAAGAAGCCTTCTCGTCTGAGCCTCGCTGTACTGAAATAGATGTGCGACGCTAATGAGGGACTTTAGAGTATAAAACAGGCGCACAAAGAATCGCACAGCTGTCGTCATAATAAGACCGAACATCAAAGATAAAAGCCAGAAGACTTTCCAGCACCGAGGGAGAGCGTCTCTGCCGGGACACGAGCCGCGAGTCCCCCTCTGCAGAGACACAACGGAGGGGAATTCCCTGTCCAATGTGAAGGGAAATCACAAGCTCACACACACACACACACACACACACACACACACACACACACACACACACTCGCGCGCATGGACACGCACACACGTGTTCAAGTGCAAAAGTGGTATTTTTTTAACACGTTTGTAATTCCCCATCGCTGTCACACCGTATGAGCTATTAAAGCTTAAGCTTGACAATCATATGGTGCATGTAAGGTGTGTGTGTGTGAGAGTGTAAGCGTGTGTGTCTGTGTGTGTGCGTGTGCGTGCGTGGGAGAAGACGTTGGCCGTGCGGTTTGTATTTCCTGTCAGTGACAGGTCGATGGGACCACCCTCATCTCGGAAGAGAAGGCTGCAGCCCCGATACTGAACTTACTCAAATCGGATCTGCGCTTCACAATCGACGAGCCTAATATTGAGACTACACAATTCATCTGGTGCATCTTTCATAAAAGGAGTTTTTTTTTTTTTTATTCTGGCAAAATATGAAGTGGTGGCTCCATCGGCGCGTGTTGTGCAGCCAAGCGTTGTTCAAACCCACTCTGTTTTATTATGAAAAGACTCAGAGTTTCCAAGAAAAGCAGAAATTTTAACTGTTTCTTGATTTTAACTTGGTGTCTTTCAGCCTCAAAGAAGTGTTGTAACAAGCTGACACACAACATGTATTGTTATATTGGTGCACTGTTGTTTTTCTTTTTTTATTCATTTATCTACTATTTATCAAGTACACTTTTTGATTTTGAAACTGCATTTTGTTGCTAAATCTCAATCTGAATATGAGGCTGTGAGCGGAATTTCTTCTTGGAAAATTAAAGAAACAGACAGAACTCATTTATGTTACTTTTTAAATTATTTCATCTTTTGTTTCTGTGGAATCTTTCCTGCTTTTTGTTTTCTCTGTCCAGGTACTAAATCCAATATAAAACTAATTAAAAATGGGATTTTTCTCATTTACTGTTACTATAAAATCCGTGACTTTCCCATGACGTGCACAACAATATCTGATTCCGCTGCCTTTTTCTTTTTCAGTTGAGGGGAAATCTTCAGAAATCTTTGATCTATTTATATCATTCCTGTCACTTTCTTCTTTGTGTCATTTAGAAACTCAAAATGTAAAAGTTGTTGTTAATTTAAAAGAAGTTAATTAGGTTCCCAAAATACATTGAAACTTATATATATATATATATATATATATATATATATATATATATATATATATATATATATATATATATAATATACTTCAATATATATCTGCAACTTGTGTGATAAAAAATGTGTTTTCTAATAAAAGTAATTTAACAGAACCCCACATAACTTAATGTTGAGACATTTTTATTTCGTAAATGGTGTTGTGAAGCAAATCTATCGGTTTGTGTGCATGTTTTCTTCTTCTTTTCATGTCTCTCACAGTGCGACATCACATTATGACATAAAAGTCGGGTTTAGGCAACAAAACCATTGATCAGGTGTAGGAAATATTATTCAAGCCACAAGTGGGGATTAAAAGAGAGCGTTCACGTGGTTTAAGTCCTGTTTTGATTGGACCGATCTTCCTCCACCTGCACCTCCACCTCCACCTGCACCTCCACCTCCACCTGCACCTCCACCTGCACCTGCACCCACCATAAAGGCTCCTTTTCGTTATTTGATAGCTGCGATGACCGTTGCTCTGTTGCAACTTGGGACCTTAATTGACGTTCCATCGGCATTCCGGCATCATGAGACACAAGAAAGAAACAGCTCAGTGTCCATGGGAGAGAAAACTGCAATACTCGATCATGTGACCAGAGCTCTCTAATCACTTCAATACTTTTCCTGTCTAAATACTTCATGCATTTCCCATCTCTCAGGATCTCTTTCTTTCTTTTCATTTTTTTTTTTGTGATGAAGCAGTTACCAATGTGTAATATTTCATCAGGCTCTTCAACTGTCGATCGAACCCCTTTCGCTGAAATTTCATGTAATTTAACTGAACAACTAAATTGGTGGTGGCAGCTTGGCTGGATGATTGCCTTCCCCTTCCACGCAGGCTCTCCGACTCTCCCACCGAGCCAACCCGTTCTCCCATGTGTTTGGACGGCGCTCAAGCGCCGCCGTCGGTGCCACTGCCAAGCGAGACACGAATTCTTTGATAACCAAACGATTGTTAATGCGTTACGAAAGAATATCTAATTGATATGCAGAGACATTTCATTCCGTCAACCCTCGGCTGCGGCTCCTGCTTCCCTTCTCTCTTTGTTTTTGAGCGGGATTCAACATTAGAAAAGGGAGGGAAGAGGGAGAAAAAAAACTTTGCTGTTTGGTTTCCGGTGTTTATTCTGATTGGCAGCGATCACAACAGCCGCTTGATGAGTGATGTCGACGAAGGAGACGCAACGCGGCACTCAGCTATGTGGGGAACGAGAGAAAGACGCCGGAGAAAAGCGGAAAAAAAGAGTTGGGGAGAGAGAATGAGCGCGAGAGGGAGAGCGAGCGAGCGAGCGAGGGAGAGAGGTGCCATAGGCCTTCATCATCGTTCGCCCACACATATTCCATCCACTTCTACATCACTCCATTACCTCCATGTAAATGACAGCTCTCTGTGTCCCGCTGAGGGGAGAAAAAAGGCCTATTAACACCACAGCAGAGAAAAGCCCGGGCACTGTTCAGCCCACGCAGAGTGGTCCTCCTTCACCCTCACACTCCCACGCACACACACAAACACACACACACACACACACACACACACAGCTGGCCGGGGGAAGATGGGCGGATGCGAAGAGGAGGTGGGCATGCAAGGGTGGCCATTCAGTAGAAAAAGGCTGTTCCCGAAGAGCTTCTATAGCCTGCCGCACAAAAGCAGAAAGCAAGACCGCAGCCGAGTCCTTAAGCGCCACGAGCCGACCTTTAGTCCCAGTTTCTGACCTGCGTGCCGAATTTCCCGCGGCTCTGCGTTGCGTTGTGACGGCCCCCTCACGTGGAGCGGAAAAGCACCCCCAGACTCCAGCGTCCGCTTCCCTTCCATAATGTTGTGGAGCCGGAGGAAACGCGGGATAACGTTTGGGAAAAGACAAAGGCAGATTACGGGCAGCGTCCATTCCCCCGTCGCAGCCCCATTAGCCGCGTTTGGGTTTCTTTTCTGCCCTTCTAAACCACGTTTTTGGAATTTGTGATTGCGACGTCAACACACGTATGTGTTTTCTCACTTTGTCGCCGTCCAGCGCGGGGAAACTCATGACTTGTGAATCCCGGGGAAGAGTGTGAAACCGTCCCTTGCAGCACACCTGTCGAGGCTTTACGGAGGAGGAGGAGGAGGAGGACGACGACGAAGCCAAATGGTAGAACGAGATGTGGAAATCTCTGATACCAACAGAATCAAGTTCCATCACGCAATCCGAGTAGACGTGTGCACGTGCGAAGAAGATCCCTCATTCTGCGCCCGTTGCCCGGATTCATACTAGCGCGACGTTAAGAAAAGTCTTCAGTTATCTCCTGCTCGCCACATCTGAGACACTTTAAGGAGCCGGCTGAGGCCACCGAGGAAAAACATCCACCTCATGGGCAATATCACGTGTTACCTTTCAATATAAATATATCAATATCACACACAATATCACTGGTTATATTGCAATCAAGCACTCGTGTTATTTTACTTTTTTCATTTCTACTCTTATTTTCATTTTTTTTTTCTAAATCGTATTGCCGTTTTTTTACTGAATTTTACTGAAAGTATAACTATTCTTTAGATATATTTATATTTTATATATATATATATATATATATAGGATATACATATTTTGTCTCATCAAAAGAACACAGTAAAAATTCAAATTCCTCTCAATATTCTGCCGACTTACTCAACAGGTCTTGATTCTATAATCAACAATCTTATCACTTAAACAGTTAAAAGAAAAGCAAGATGCTTCATTTTGTCCCTCGTGGCGATTGTTGCCGCGGCGTCGCGGTACTCGTCCTGTGACGTCAAAGGGTCGGTCGTCCCGGGAGGACACTGGATTAAAGAACCCAGTCCTCCGCCGTCTCCTCCAGACTGTTCGGAGACAGCGCTACGCCACGTGGAGACTTACGTCACAGCCCGGCACGCAACTTGCATTCAGCTTTTACGCTACAGCTAGCTTGTAGCTACAGCTAGCTTGTAGCTGAACATCAGCGAACCAAAAACACCGTTACACGGTCACGGGTTGTTTTTTTTGTGTTTCGATCAATGTCTCCAAAACAATCACTTGAGACACACGTGAGGCATTTTTTGTCCTGGGGTTACGTGTGTTTTTGTCTGGGCTTTTATTGGCTGATGTCGGCCGTACGTACGCCGCTTCTATCCCCCCCAAACCGAGACCACCGCCCGCATGAGTTCCGCGGCGCCACCTGTTTCAGGATTTACTCGTTTCAAACATTCCTCTCATTTTTATCTCTATCAAGATGCTCCTTTAGGATTCTTCCCCAAATCAACCGCTGAAAGGGCGTCACGCGTATCGTGTGGAAAAAAAGAAATCGTAGCCGCGGCGAAAGCAAAAAACGGCCCATGTTATAATTTTCAAACAATAATGCAGAACTATAACTTAGAACTTGAATGAAATACAAAGTGCTGAAGGGCTGGAGGCGAACCAACGCGCCGCGTATACAAGACATCGCTCCAAACTGGCCGCTCGCTAGCGAGCTAGCAAGTCTTATCCGGGGGTTTTAACAACCTGTTTTTAAATCAGGTTTTACGCCTGGTGGCTTTTCTAATATATTTGGGCAGTAAAACTTTCATCTCGTGCTAAGATTGAAGTTTGGGAATGATGGTGCAGGATGATGCAAGAAATGAATCGAGTTGAATTAAGAGCAAAGTGCCGCTATTGGTTGAAGCTTAAATCCTGCGTGAAGACACTTCCTGCACTGAAGATACAACAACCTTCCAACAAACAAACCCACCTCATTGTGTTGCTCGCCCGTTGATAGTTCAGCTCAATGGAATCTTCACAATGTGTCTCTTCCCTTCACTGGTGTGACAAATAAAACTTTCATCATAGTGTTAAAAGAGCCTCTATTAAAAATCCACCGTATGAAACATGAGCTCGATTCAAGGCCGCTTGCGCCGCCGACCAATGTTCTATCTGCCGTCCTCTCCGTCCTCCATTTGTCCGTCTTTCAGCCTCCAGCTCTCTCACTCGCCAATTCATCTCCCTCGGCAAAGAGCAAGAAGAAAAGCTGAGATTTGTCTGTTTGATATCTGAAGAAATACGCGTTTGCCAAATTTGATTTGTAAATCTCACATGCAGTGAAAAAGCGAGTGCATATATGTTCGTGGACACAATAAACGACGAGTGCGTACACACACACACACACACACACACACACACACACACACACACTCTCCATGCGGTGTTGGGGGGAGGAGAGAGACATTCTTAAGACTGCCTTCGTGGATCACTCTCACATACATAAAGAGGGTCGACTTTATTGCGCGCAGGAGGCAGAGAAGAGGAGGGAGGTGCAGAATCAGGGACAAGTTTGCTTTTATATTTATTTATTTTTCGGGGGGGGAAAAAAAACGAGAAGTTTGAAGAGGGCAGCAGAGGGGAGGAGAGAAGGAGGGAGAGAGAGAGAGAGAGAGAGAGAGAATGGGGAAGGAGGAGAACGACTAGAAGAGAGGCGCAGAGAGACGGACGGATGGAGGAGAAGCGTGCAGCGGCGAGCAGGAGAAACAAAGCGTGCTGACTGAGGACGTGTGCGCGGGCCATGTGCTCAGGTACGTCCCGTTGACTTCCACTCTCTCTGCAATGAGTCTTTCTCACGGCTTCTGTCTCCTTCTACGTAGACCAAAGAATCCACCAACGAGGTAGGACTGTCTTTTCTTAGTATCGCTTAGTATTCACGAGTGTTGGATTTCTTTCTGTTTGTGTATTTGTGCATGTTTTCTTTTAAATCCCACGCAGTGCTTTTTTTTTGGGGGGGGGGGGGGTTGATGATGAAATCATCAGTGGGATTTTTATGAATGTTGCATGATGTCATTTGCACCAAAAAAAAAGGACAAAGTGGAATTGTTCATGTCAGATTAATGCCACAGATGAGATTTTATTCAGATCCGGCTCTCTTACCGCGCATGTGTTTGTGCGCGTGTGTGTGTGTGTGTGTGTGTGTGTGTGTGTGGAGCTGTGATGGTTTAGTATACTGGATATTGGCAGGACAGAGGAATGTGTGAGACTTCTCCCCAAGATCTCTTTGTTCCCTCTCACTCGTTTTCTTTCTCCTTTTTTGTACACCACACACACACACACACACACACACACACACACACACACACACAGTCAGACCAACTCTTGCAGAAAACCAGTTGAAACTTCCCACCGGCGGGAGAGAAATGTCTGGAATGTGATTATCACGTATTTGTGTTTATTTTATCACTGCGGGTCGCTCGCAAAGCAAAGAGGAAACCAGATCAGGCGCATGCCCGGCCCTCCGTGTGAAACCGTGTGTGTGTGTGTGTGTTGACATGTGTGTGCTCGGTGGTGGTGGTGGTGGGTGGGTGGGGAGGGAACAGGGTGGGAGGGGGTGAGAGTGAGAGCTATTTGGCAGTGCACGTGAGTGTGTGGGTGGTTGTGTGGGTGTCAGGGTGAGTGGGTGCAGAGCTCTCTTTGAGTGAGAGCACATGTGACTCCGAGCGTGTGTGTGCGTGGGTGTCGAGTGTGTGCGTGCGTGTGCGTCTGTGTGCGTCGATGAAGGTGAAAAGTATGTGTGTGTAAAGGTACGGCGCTCGTGTCTTTCCGGGTGCGGCCTTTGCATCAAAGGGAGGTGGAGGACACACACAAAAAAAAAAGAATAAGAAACGCTCACATTTCCAAAGCTCTGTGTCTTTCTTTCTGTTGTATGCTCATTTACACGCATGTACATGTGCACACACACACACACACACACACAGCTCGGGCGCCTGTCAAACCCAGTGCATTCCTGAGCGCTCAAACACACGGAGTCCGAATGGTGGGATGAATGCGGGGAAATTCAGCTGAAACGTGAGGACAAAAGCCAGGGGGACATTTAGGAGGGTTTAACTCGGCAGAACCCTGGGAATCAGGGAGGGGGGACGCAGGCGCACGCACGCCTAGATCAACGCAGGCCACTGGAATGAGAATAACTGAGCTGTGTATACATCCCGAGACACACACACGCGCACGCACACGCACGCACGCACATGTGTACAGCTGCAGGCTGCTGGAGGCCGGAACAGAGGGGAATTCCCAGGGAGGAGACGGTGAAAACACACCACACCTCTGCCTTTTCTCGTACGCACAACGGGCCCGCGGGCCAACGAGCCGGCACCCGAAAACACGCGGGTGGATGTTTGGCGGCGCTGCGGTGCACCGGTTACTTCGATGGTAAACCCTCGACGTCTGCAGGATACGCTGCTGATTTGAATGTTTAAAAACCACTAAATAGCTGCAGGGGGGGGGGGGGGGGTCCTGTACGCGACATCAGCGGCTTCAGGTGTAAATAAAAAAAAACATCAAGCGGGGCCCAGTCGTCTGGTCGGATTGTCAAACAAGGCAAAGTCCTTAAATGAGGATTCTAACGTTTGAAATGAGAGCGTTTCAACTCAAAAACACCCCCCCCCGAGTGCCACTGTAAGGACTCAATTAGCGACGGAACGGAACGCAGAGGTCTCCGCCTAACGCCGACCTCCGCGGCGCTGCCACCAATTAAACCAAAATTCAAGGCCCCTTTTTGGGGTCTTTCCTGTGTGAAAAGGCGCCATCGTGAAAACCTCGCAAACGTCTTTATCTGAGACTTCAAAGCCGGCCGGCCGGCGCGGTGTTTGTCATCTGAGCCCGGGGGCGGACAGACACGAGGGTTCAGTGGACGCCGCAGGTCAAACCTGTGCGTAGGATGGAGAGGGAGGGGGGGGGACGGGGGGGAGTCAATATTGCTCACCCACACTCAGATCAATAGAGACGCCGAACGGAAAACACAGGCCCCTCTGCTGAGAAACGAAGGGGAAAGTGCGGGATTCTCCCCGAACTCTCTAGGTATGTTGTCAATTGGTGTGTGTGTGTGTGTGTGTGTGTGTGTGTGTGTGTGTGTGTGTGTCATGGGGGGGGGGGGTTGTGGTGAGGGTCTGTCAAACATGCAGCCTTCTTCTGCCACTGCCTCCTCGTTTCAGCGTTCATCTCATTCGTTCACATGATCTCTGTTTCCTTTGTTGGATTCACCGTGACGTCACGCTGCAGGTAGAAATGTATTTCTCTCAGAATGACGCCCCGAAAAAAGAAAAAAAAAACCTAAATCATGCATTATTTCCGGCTTCGGTGAGACTTTTTAGAGGATGCATTTAATGGTTAAAATGTGAATTTGAAAACGAGCAGGTACGAGGGGAGTTTCTAACAGGTACCAAACAGATTCACGCTTCATTTCAGTGGATTAAAGAGCTAAACGGGTTTGAGCGCATTTAACAAGCTCGTAAAAATGTGACAGTGTTTCATAATGCTTTCTCCCTCTTTAAGGCGTCTACATATTATTGTCAGTCAAAGCGTGTCGGGTCTCATCGGGCCTCTTAAAGCTTCTTTTCTTTGTCCCTTGATGTCTGCACACATCGCATTTTGCGATTATTGGCCTTTTTTCACTCCAAACTGTTGCCGCGTAAAGGGTTAAATCCACACCGTCGAAACGGCCCGTGTGCAATATTTCTCGTAAGTTTACGTCGACGAAACACCCGTGTCAAACTGCAGAAAGTGAGGTCGTGACGACTCATACGCAGAAAAGAGTGGGAACAGTAATTTATTCAGGGAACTTCACAATATGAGCCCCGGTGATGATGCTGGTAATATTGTCAGCGTGAGAGAGCTCGTTCCTCCTCCGCCCAGTGAAAACACTTGTTAATTTCCCAGATTGCTGTGGCAAATCACTCTCAGGGGGGGGGGGGCAGGTGAGCAACAACACGCATTTCACGGGAAATGTATCACACAAATGTAGATGCATAAATTGAAGCGAGCATGTAGAATCCCACTGCGAGTGTATTTCCCCAAAAGGGGAAAGTAGTGCGAGACAGTTCTCGGTTGGGTTATTATTGGAAAACGTGTCATATTTAGTGCGTCTTCACTGAATACACGCAGTCTGATTGCTCATTTAAATGGTTGTTGTGAAAGTCTATAATGTATTTTGCTTAAAGCCAAATCGGTGTTAAATCTGCCTTTTGGTGCTTTGTAGTTCATTTGCTAAGCCACCTGCCCCTTTCCTCTCTTTTCCACCTGTTTTCTCTGAGCAATAATGAGTTAGTTGAAGGTAAAAAAAACAAAAGGGATGATGAGAATGGTCCTAAGAGCATTTGGCGGTTTGGTCCTGCTGCAGACGCCGCGGGGCTTCACAGAATCCAGCATTCCACGAATCCTCCGCTGAAGAGGTGCGGATGAAGCGAGAATAGAAACCTCCACTTTCACCTGTTGGGCTTCCAATGGAAGTTTGCAGGGGATCTGAGCCCCCTGCCCCCGCCCCCCCAACCCCCCCCGCCTACACACACCTGTAGGACACCTGGGGAGCTGCCGGACCCCCACTCTGTGAGGCAATTGTTATTTCATAGGCTGAAAGAAGCAGCAGCCCGGCTGGTGTGAGTTTACCGCGAGCCTCCACCCCGAGGAGATAAGAGAGAGAGAGAGGGAGGGAGAGGGAGGGAGAGAGAGAGAGGGGGAGAGAGAGAGAGAGGGGGAGAGAGAGAGAGAGAGAGAGAGAGGGGGAGAGAGAGAGAGAGAGAGAGAGGGGGAGAGAGAGAGAGAGGTGGAGAGAGAGAGAGAGAGAGACATGAGATGAGTGATGAGCAGAACATTACGTGATGCATCGATCCTCCTCCTTCCTCGCGCATATATCCGCGCATGTCTCAGCTTGATTTACGGAAACCTTTATTTCGGTCGGTGATGTTTTGTTTCAGCCTCTAATGTGTGTGTGTTCTGTGTGTGTGTGTGTGTGTGTGTGTGTGTGTGTGTGTGTGTGTGTGTGTGTGTGTGTGTGTGTGTGTGTGTGTGTGTGTGTGTGTGTGTGTGTGTGTGTGTGTGTGTGTGTGTGATGGATCCAGGAGCTCCACACTCGAGGAAGCTGGCTGCAGGTCGGGCGGTTTTTTTCACCACGAGTCCGACCGAATGCAGGTAAAACTCTTTGTTTTTTACGATTTGCATCTTGAATTTAAATGTTTTTATATCGTTATTATTCCCAGAAACAACATATAACCGAGAGAGATGCCAACCTTGCACATATATAGTATTATATATATTAACTTTTTTGTGGGGGGGTAGTTGTACAATAAATATCAATTTTATTGATTTATTTCATTTCATTTGATCATAATTGTGTGTGAGTCTTGTAGGCGTCGCGCTGGTTTGCGTGACCGCGCTGCGACGTGGTTCGGACTGTTGGAACAGGGCATTGCAACAGTGTGTGGTCTTCGCTGGCAAGACTACGTGCGTGAGCGCGCTTGTGCGCGCTTCCGAGCCCCATGTGTGTGCGCGCGTGCGTGCATGTGAGAGAGAGAGAGAGAGAGAGAGAGAGAGAGAGAGAGAGAGAGAGCGGCACGGAGGTGGTTGCCTCTGCGAGTTGAGCTGGAGGAAATTCTTGAGTCTTGGAATGCGTTTACCCCGGGCGGGGGGGGTGGAGGGGGGGGGGGGGGGACCCCGTGACTTCGGGATAGACAAGGGGAGAGCGAGGGGGGGAGAGAGGGGGAGGGAGAGCAGTGGCCTATTGTGATTGCTTCCCTAAAAAATAACTGAAAGTGGTGCTGCTGACTGCAAGAGGCACACGCATCGCAAATGAAATGGCCCTGTGAACATTTTAAACTAAACTCTTTTTTCTTTTTCTTTTTTAAATCTTTTTTCTTTTCTCCGGGTCATAATTAAAACCATGCGCCTTCACTTTCAGATACAGAGATGCCGCATCCAACAGGGGGCACTTGTGGCACGTGTAGCTGGAGCGCATTTCGTTATGAAAGTCCTCCTTTTAAAATACTAAGAAACATTGTTTTTTTTTATTTATTCGATTCTGCCGAATCTGCCATTTAATCGTCGCAAATGCGAAGCGCCCCTCGTGAGCTCTGTGGCGACGCAACCATCAGGTCGCCTGTAGGTGGGAAAGAAATCATGAAGGCCGGAGAAACAGAGACACGCTGTCAATCTCCAACAGGCTGCCTGAGCACTTAACGGGGGGGGGGGGGGGTGTTCGGGTCCAGGGGTCCGCTTGGTTGGCGGACAGACTGGCGTTGGCGTCCCGGGCCGCCGGGTATTGGACGGAGAACAATGTTTCTGGAGATGGACCGAAGGGCCGGCGAACGCTCGCGCCCACACGCCGACTACGTGTGGATATTCTAATGAGCAATCTGGCCCCCCGTGAATATTAATCTTTTTCGCAGCTCGCGTGACATCGTGCAAAGTTGACGTATATATATATATATATATATATATATATATACGTTTATATATATATATATATATATATATATATATATATATATAAACGTATATATATATATATATATATATATATATATATATACGTTTTTTCCTTCTCCTAGATCTCCGTGGGATGAAGGTGTCGGCGACGGCGTTTTGTCGAGGCGCCCGTGAGCGACGTGCTCCTCTGAAACCTCTCGTTCACGGCCACTCTGGGGGAGCGGCGCGAAAGGTCGCCCGGCGACCGGGCCCGAGGGTCGGCGACTGGTAAGAATCAAGCATTATCTTTTCCGTTTGGACTGATGCAGAATTGGCGCCTCCGTCGGTTGGGCGAAGCAGACCCCGGCGCGGCGGGTTTCTTTAATACCAACGTCGGCGATTCCAAAATAACTGCAACCTGCTGAGCTCAGTGGCAGCTCTTTACACGCGGTGTCCACGAAACGTGCGTGTGCACTGAATGTAATCTGAAAAAAAGAATAATAACCCGTCGGCATGATTCACACACACACACACACACACACACACACACACACACACACACACTCCCACTTGTTTCCTCTGCTCCCTTCAGATGCAAGTCACATGACATCACTCAAGAGGTGCTCTAAAAATCAGTGTGGGTACTGCGTGTGGGTTGGCAACACGCGTGTGTGTGTGCGCGTGTGGTTTGTGCCTGCGTGGGTGAGGGGAATAAAAGCCAAAGCCCCAGAGCCGTGGGCCGTGATGACTGTGTGTGTGTGTGTGTGTGCGTGTGTGTGTGGTGTGTGTGTGCGTGTGCCCAGCCGGCGGCTCTGGTCCCGGGTTGCGCCGCCTCCCACGCCGGGCCACGGCTGGGCCTGAGTGGGAGGGAGGAGTGGGCCGCGGCTGTGAGTCAGCCTGTTGCGGAGCCCCCCAGACAAGAGGCCGCTGAGGGGGGAGAGAGAGAGAGAGAGAGGGCGGGCGGGGGGGGGAGAGGAGCCCCGCTGGAGTCCTCTCTCCCCCTGCAAGTTCATTGTGAGGAGCATCGGGGAGAGGACACCCTGCAGAAGTTGAAGTCGGGGGGGAGACGGGGGATGGAAACAGAACAGGGGGGGGCAGAAGGATGGAGATTGCAGACGTGGCGAAGCGGGGCCGCCGGTGGCAGCCGGAGCACCGGCGGCCCCGTTTGCATCTCCAGTGATGCTCGTTTCCGATCGTTTGAAGCGGCGACGCCATCGGGATGAGACGACGAGCCGGTTCCCGGATCGCTCCGAATCCCCGGAATCAACAGAGGGAGGCGGCGACGGCCCGACTGGCGTCTGTCTCCCCCGGAGGCAGATGGCCGCATCAGACGGCGTCCCATCTGCTGGAAGCCGCTCGCTCGCTCTCCCTCTCTCCCTCTCTCTCTCTCTCACACTCTGTCTGCTCCCCGAAAACCCGGCTCCGTGTATTCCGCTGTGAAGGACACATTTCACACTTTGCGCATGCACGTACACAGGCATCGTCGGGGGGGGAGGGGGGGGGGGGTTAGTGTCCCTGTCTGTCACTGAGGGCTCATCGACTCACTGGTGGAGCTGCAGTTGCAAATAGAATGAAAATACGGAGGAAAGTTTAACAAAGAACACACGTTTGGGCTGCAACTGACAATCATATTGATTAACCTGATCGAGCGCTTTGGTCCGTCAGAGTGCTTTCAGGGTGCAGCAGGTGGAAAGATCAACGTCAGTCTAACTACACCCTGTTTTCATTTTAGCTGCATTTCAAAGAGCGGAGTTCATTCCTCGCAGGCGGAGGCTCCCGGCCGCAATGACCCCGTCAGCTCGGCAGCACCGGCACTTCTGGGCTGGGCCGCTCGCTCCAGGAAACCCGGAGGGAGTCCACCAGTCTGGGGTGATGGGGTGGGGGGGGGGGGGCGAAGTGGAGGCGTAGCTGGGGCGGTGGGAAAAGGCGGAGTAAAACATTGGCGTGTGGAAGAGGCGAAGTCGGAGGTGGGATGGGGCGATGTATTAAAAAGAGAAGGAAGGCGAGGAGCGGCAGGGGGAAGGACGGGGGAAGCGAGGAACAGGAAACGCTGGTCAGAGCGGGGATGGCGGGCGGGGGGGTGGAATGTTTCGCAAGAAGCCTTCTCCACCCTGTAGCGTCGGGGGCGAGGGCGTCTGCTGGCTGTCGGTGTAGCCGCTCGGACCGCCTCCGGCCAGCGGGGGAGCTCACGCGTGACACGCACACTGTGACCCCCCTCCCCTCCTTGGCGGGCCGTCACAGGCCGTCGCGTTGTGGGGTGGAAGGGAGACAGGGAGTCTCACGTGTTTCTTTTGAGGGGGAGGGCGGGGGGGGTTATGTTCTAAAACCTCTATAGGAAGAGGAAGAGGAGGAGGAAGAGGAAGTGCGGACAGGAAAAGAGGTTTGGGGAGGAAGAGGACACACAGGCCGGGGACCCTTTAAATGAGTCACGGCGCTGTCCTCCAATTCCTGACACACACACACACACACACACACACACACACACACACACACAGTCACATTGTAGGACAATTTTAATGAATGATTTTAATAATGATTTTATTATATGCTTTTGTGTTTCCCATTGAAGGATAACTGACTCATTCAAACTAAATCCTTTCTGTTTCCGGTGATAATGAGCAGTGTCCATTTACTTAAATACTCTTTCGTGGTTCTTAACTTAAGAAATAAACGTTTGAAGGAGAAAAGGAAGCTGAAAGCTAAAATCATCGTCAAGGAAAAACATGAATATGAGTCCGCTGTAAGCGATGATTGTCCTGTAATACTAACCCAACTGCTGTGAGCTATAACTTAATAAGGGTCCTGGGGGCTTCTTTGAGGTTGGGGGGGTGCAGGTGAGTCACTGAAGGTCCAGCGTTATCACAGGGTAACAAGTACGCACACACACACACACACACACACACACATTGAACCAGGGGGGCAGTGGAGAGAGATAAGAGAGAGAGTCATGCCTCGCCTGCGTGACCGTGACATCACGGCTGTATCCGTGTGCTCACTGTCGCCCCGTGCTGGAAACACACTGGCCTAATATAGCCAGTGTGGGCCGTGCCGTGCGCACACACACACACACACACACGCACACTGGGGCAAGCCGGTTTGTCCTTGGTTGGTTGACAGCATGTGTTTCTACGGAGGTGTGTGTTTAAGTGTGTGTTTGTCGGTGTGCGTGTGTGTGCCATTTTAGTGAATGAACTGACGTAGCTGTTGCGTCTGTCCTTGTCCATCATCAGAGACAGGTGCCTCTAAGGCAGACTGTCCATGCCTGCCTCTGTGTGTGTGTGTGTGTGTGTGTGTGTGTGTGTGTGTGTTATTAAGTGATCATTAAAAAATTCATAATTAAAAACCTTTTTCAGAAATTTAAGACATTTTTTTTTCGAATTAATCATATAAATACAACAGTGACAAATTTCAATTTGTGCATTTTGTGTCCTTTCCATGGAAACAGAATGCAGCAATGCAATTTCTGGGACAATTTGAAGGACGTTTACTCGATATCAATGTTTTATCCGTCTCTCTGACGGGATAGAAGTGTATTCCCTCAGTTGGAGTTACTCTGTAACACCGGACACGTTACTGAACAGCTTATTAGCCTTATTAGTCTCAATATGAACAAATTAGCGCTGTCAACGTTAACGTGTCTAAAATACATGTTCTCTAAAGTGATTACTGATCATTCGTAAGATTTAGTCTTTAGAGGAAAAACAAACATCCATTATAAACAACATTGTAACAACAACAACAATAGCGATTAATGGCGATTAATCGCTATTAAGGCATTTCAAAATGTGCGATTAATTGGTTAATTAATCTATTGACAGCCCTAAAAAAATACAATATAATGAATATTTTAATATTTTCAATAGAGACACGTGTGTTTCTCAAATGCAGTTGGACTTTTTTGTGTAATGGCTGAAGTGTGTGTTTGTGTGAGCATGTGTGTGTGTGTGTGTGTCACTAGCATCAAACTGCTTCTCAAGTCAACCGGTCACAATTCCCATGCCGCCCGGCTGCCTGAGTTCACACCTTTTTGTCCACAGGAATCTCAGGAATCCCCAGCTTCCTCTCCATTGTTAGTGTGTGTGTGTGTGTGTGTGTGTGTGTGTGTGTGTGTGTGTGTGTGTGCATGAAGGAAGGCCCAGCCTGCGTCGTGCATGTGTGTTGAAACACATCTCCGCCCGTGTATCCACCCAGAGCGGTGCTCAGTGACTGAGTCACATTCTAAAATGGCAAACCACTCAGTTCCAGAAAAACTTTACTGTCCAACCTGAGGAGAGTTTAACGTCAAGTCTTTAAATTGCATCAGGGACAAACAACTCAGTAAATCACAAATCCTATTAAATCTCAATAGGAAAATTCCTACATATTATTTGTTAGCAGTTTGGTAGCCACGGTTCTCTCTATCCAGCAAAATAAGTGATAAATAGGGATTATTTCTGTATTAAAAATTATTTTTAGTAAAACAGGACTATTTTCATTCTAACATAAAATAATAAATAACAAAATCGGCTAATTTTCATTGGCTGGCGAGGGTTGCCATTCAATAGCAGCTGAATAACAAATCATCTCTAAAGACTGCTGGCAGGGAGCAGCTAGATGAAACTAAAATAGCTCCGAACATAAACATTGATTGTTTTTTAAGAGAAACCATTTTCTTTTCACCATCTTAACGAGAAGCGACTACTGCTCGGACAGCTCGTACAAATGCTCCTCCTCGGTGACTCCTGCAGGTTAACGTCGGCAGGTCTGGAGTCAGTTACCCCCCCGCCCCCCCATCTGCACGACACAACACGGGACTCAATGAGAATCACACAGAAAAGCCATTAAGAGGCCGACACACGACCGGCTGTGATTCACCGCACTCTCACTTCTATCCACATGCACACGCCAACCACAGAGGGGGGGGGGGGGGGTCAAAGCCTCTGCTTCATGAGATGTTTCCTCCGTGGTGGAGCAATAACAATATGGAATGCTGGGATATCTTTAAAAAACAAAAGGGGCTCTTTGGACTCACGACCTCAGAATCAGACGCTGATTCCTACGCGTGTAAAAGCGCACGTTTCTCTGAATTCATTGAATACTTTGAGGTGGATCATCGATGCGTCACAAGATGCCGAAGGGACCTCGAGGTTGTTTAACGAGAGGGCGGCGTCTGTTCAAATATTACTTAACTCGTTACATGACTCACTGAGGTTACTTGAATACTCATGAATGGAGCGCGACAAAGGCGGTTCTCCAGCCCCACCAAGGCCTCAGTGTGTGTCTGTGTGTGTGTCTGTGTGTGTGTGTGTAACCGGAACGAGGCATGGGCGCAGCGTGGCCTTTGATGAGTCACGAGGCATCCTGTGAGTAACGAACCAGCTATGCGATTCCCGAAGTCTTTTCGACTCCCATTCCAAGGCAGCGGCCCCAAAACGCCGGCAGGGAGGGAGGGAGGCAGGGGGGAGGACGGCGGGGCGGCACAGTTGATAGGTGTGGTCGGCAGGATGCAGGCGAGAACAGCGCGGCGAGCCGCACAGAGGTCAGGGGTCACCAGCCCTCTTCATCTGGTACTTTCTCTTCTCGGCAGTCCATGTGTCCATGTGTCCACGTGCCTGCAGAGCTATTATGCGTCTGACTCTTTCACTTTCCTTTTGCTTTGGTCTGTTTGAGACAGAACGTGGAGCCGCTGAGACACGACGTTCGGTACACACAACCTGTGTTTATGTGTGTGTGTGTGTGTGTGTGTGTGTGTGTGTGTGTGAACGTATCGGTAGGGAGTGAAGTGCTGCCAGTGTGGCTGGAAGTCATAAAGACCCCTCTGCTGTGGGCGCTGTGTGTGTTTTCAGTGTGTGGGGGGGGCTGCCTCTTTTCCCTTTTTTAGAGACGGGTCCCTCTTTTTCTATAGGGACCCCTCGCTCGCTGGTGGGGGAGTTTCCTGCAACACACACACACACAGAAAGAGAGAGAGCGAGCGAGGGCCCGCCCTCACTTTTTTTGTCCCTCCTCCCTCCTCCCTCCTCTCTTTTTTTCTGAATGGATGCCCTCTCTCTAACCTCCATTGAAAGCCGTGTAACAGGACACGGGCCCTCCGGAGCAACAGGCCCGCCTTCTCCCCCCCCTCCCCCCTCCTTCCTTTACGGCGACACGCTATAAGAGAGTGCGGCGCACGGGTCCGCAGTGTGTGTGAGAGAGGGTTTGTCCAGCCAGTGTCAGTCAGGGGCTCAGTCAGGGGAGAAGGAGGGAGGGCGAAAGTGGGAGGGAGGGAGGAAGGAGAGGGAGAGCGCTGCGGAACATGTGATACAGCGAAACTTTGGCGGGGCTTAGAGGGAGTTTAACGGCTGCAGTGTCTCCGGAGCTCTGGGAAAGCACCTTTAGCCCAGAGGGAGCCTCACACACTGTGTGTGTGTGTGTGTGTGTGTGTGTGTGTGTGTGTGTGTGTGTGTGTGTGTGTGTGAGAGCCGGCTATGTAAGGCTGCTGCTGTCACTTTAAGCCTGTTACTGATTACACTCAGAAGAATGCAACGGGAGGAGAGAAGGAGCGAGGGAGCGAGATGAGGAGACTTGTAAGGTTGAAACCTTCCAGGAGTCGAGCAGGTTCCGGGTGACTTGTGTCCGTGGACAGCGAGGCGGGTGAGGAGCTGTCACCCGCCAGTGTCCCCCCCCACCCCCACGCCTTCTCCTCCACACTCGCTGTTGGACCAAGCAGAGTTAACGTGGAGGGGGGGGGGGACCGGGACCCCTCTTTGAAGCCGAGGACACCCAGAAATGGAAGAAAAGCTAAGGAAGAGGTAGAAACTGAAGAGGCGGAAGGTGGGGGGGGGGTTTTGGGGGGACGGTGGGGGGGGTTTGCTCCCTAATTCCAAGCCGAACGCCGTAGAGGAAACACTACTCTCACCCAGACGGGTAAGTGAAAAAAAAGAAGGGAAAATACTCCCAGAGAGCCGCGGCTGCTGTTGATGGATATCATGTGTTACAAGTTAAGGTTGAGAAAGTGCTCCCAGATCCCGAAGAGGCTGAGCGGCACACAGGACCCAGAGAGGATCCGGCGGGGGGGGTGGGGGGGGGTTATTGGGTTGATTGGGGTGATTCGGAGGGGGTGGGGGGGGGGGGGTTTCGGAAATGGAGAGGCCGGCGTCTCTTTACCAACAAAAAACGACGAGGCCTGGAAGTCAACCGAGCCTTGGAAGCCGGGTGAGTGATCGGCTGGTCGGGGGGGGGGGGGGGGGGCAGCGTTGCCTCACGGAGGGATCACGTTACCGGAGAGCTGTCTCACGCTCCGCTGCGACGCTAGCTGACGGTACTCCTGGCGGGACAGACGGGGGGCACGATGGAGGGGGGGGGGGGGTCTGTTCTACTGTCGGTGCTGTAAGAACAGTTCTTTGTCTTCTTCATTCGGAGGCCCCATTTCCTCTTTCCCTGCTGTAGTCACGCTGTGCCCCCCCCCCGCCCCCGCCATCCTTCATTTGTCACAGATAGTGCAGCCTACTCCTTCGACTCGGCAGCAGAGGGCATGAATGAACTGTATTAGTGGGGGGGGGGGGGGGGGGCAGTGAGGGCTTCCTAGTGAATGGACGCGGCAGCGGGCCGATGTGATTGGCTGCGGGAGAGAGTGACGACTGACGGTTGACTTGATGTTTGAGTTCGCTCGTATCTGCACCGTCGCCGCTGGTTACCGGCCCTTAAAGCGCCGAGCGTGTTTGGCCGATCGGGTGAATCAGTGCTGGTGCTGCTTGGTTACATGTGTCTGTCTATGGGGGCTTAGTCCCAACAGTGTGTGTGTGTGTGTGTGTGTCATGGCTTTGGGCTCGTGCCCAGTTGTTGATCTTCAACAACTGTCATTACTCTCACTTGTCCTGCGACAGGGGGGGTGGGGGGGGTGGGGCGGGTTGGAGGTCACGGGGCTCCAGCGTCGATACGTCACGGCGTATCGCTCGGATGCAATCGAGGAGGGGGGGGGGCGGTTTCTCCCGCGTTTGCACATCTGCATTTCCTCCAGATGCTTTAAACCGGGCAGTGAAAAGAAAGAGCGCGCGTTGGCTGCTGCGTTTCAGCGAGATGTACAGATGTGACCTTTTTTTTTTTTAGAAAGATCAGCACATCTCACAATCAGAAAACACGAGGAAAGGCCGGCCTTGAGTGTGCGTACGTGTGCGTGTGTGTGTGTGTGTGTGTGTGTGTGTGAGCCCATTCACACCAGCAGCCTTCAGCCACACAGTCGGCATCACGCACGCGGCGCTGAGACGGTCTCTTTGTTTTACTGCAGCTCACCGATAGCCGCTCCTTCGGCTCCACCAGAGATTACCGCGGCTCCTTTGCTGCCCCGTCGCTGGCAACGTCAAATCAACTTTAGTTTATGGCACCAAGTGTGTGTTTGTGTGTGTGTGTGTGTGTGTGATACAGAGAGTGTGAGGAGTGGTGATAAGGAACCAGCCGTAAACCGTTGCGTTGGTGCGCGAGGATCTATCAGCTCTTATCAAGGCAGCGTTTCCGGCAGGACTGCGTGATAGCGGCGGCGGCGGGGGGGTGGTGGGGTGGCGTTTGGCGGTTAGATGCATCGCAGGTATCTAGATGAGGGAGATTAAATTCCCTGGTGGAGATTAGGAATCTGCCCTCTGCCTTATCACCCCGCCAGCGGAATGAACCCTTTACACTTAAAACACTTTAAACCATTTGTGAAAAGCTACAATTATCATTTTCTATCCTGGATTATTCATGTAATGATCATTCGGAATTAGCTGCGAGGGGGAACCAAAGTTGAAATGGTGGTTGGCAATTACCAAGAGCAATTAGCAGGAGCAGTTCAATTATAACAACGTCCTTTAATTGAGGTTTAGAGAAGGGCAGACGTTGTGAAAGGTCGATTTAATCCTGCACTCATTTTCTGGGGATTTAAACCAGCTACAAGCTACATTGATACCAATTCCTGGTTATTGGCACGTGGTGGAAAGGTCACACGCGCCGCCACTGATTGGTGTTGGCACCGTTAACTGGACAGAAGAGTCTTCAGCTTTAAGTGAAGAAGCCTGCGGGGGTCTGGAGGTGGAGGTGGTGGTGGTGGTGTAGGGGGGGGGTAGGGGGGGGACTGGAAGAGGACGGGAGCAGCTTGTTAGTGTCAAACGTCCACGCTGCCGATCATTTCCCATTGAGTCGCGGCGGAGAGGAGTGAGGTGTCAAAGGCCGAAGGGAGTTAAGTCACAGGTGCACGGGGCTTTAGTCTGAGCCACATTCTTTGCCGTAGGACAGACACACACACGCGCACACACGCACACACACTGGCTGGTGTCAGGTGGTGAGACATTGTGACATAGCGATTTCCGACATCGTCACGGTTATGCAACTAAAACTGGGCCAGGAGCGATCTTATCTGTCGCTGGGCTCACTCCTTCTTTTCATTTCTCCACTTTCCTTTTCCCCTTTTATTCTCGTGGCGTGACCCGTCTTTGTTTACGCAGCAACAAAGTCACTCTCGCAGGTCCGCCGTCATTGGCGGGCTGATTGTGCAGCTTAGCGGCGCCGCTCAGACGTCACCGCAGCGCAATGCAGTGGGTTTGAAGCGGATGAGGCCCGCTTGTGTGCGTGCATTAGTCTTTTTTTATGTGTGCGTGTGTGTGTGTGTACTCAAGAACGCTCTTCCAACGGTGTACTAACCACACACACCTGGCCTGTTTCCTCCTCTGCTCATATATGGGCAACGCTTCCCCTACCTGGGCCCCACTCTGAATTCCAATAAGTGGCAGTATGTGTGCGAGGAAGACGTTGCAGAGACGGATGCACGTCATGGAAAAGCCGGATCAATGGGCACGGTCCCGCACTCTAAGGTGTTCCTTTTGTTTTCCGGAGGCAATCAGTTCACACCGTGACTCAGCCTGGCTGATCATTCAAAAGTGGCTGCAGGAGGAGGACGTCAGTAAGGGAGCCGCGCTCTTGCAGCTATTGTACGAGCTGAATGCAACACCGAGGCAACCGAAGCCCCGTTACTCCCCCGTGGATCAGTGGGGTTATTGGATCAGGAACCAGGCTCCTGATTAGAAGATCGGGGCCTTTTATCGGAACAGGGTCATCTGTGAGGATTCAGGGGTTCGGGTATCAGTAGCACCGCGAGCGCTGCCTCGCGTTTGGGGCTAACGAAGACGATTTACGGCCGCGCTTGCCAGGGTGCAGCGCTGGTTCTCCTTAAACCCGGCGACCCCCACAGACCAGGACGGGGGGGGGGGGGAATGCAGGAATGCCCTCGCGCCCGACTCCTTCGGAGGATGGGACACTTTTCAACCTTCTGTCCCTCCTCTTACTGTATGTTTATATTCTTTCCCGCTGCCTGCTTTCGTTCGCTGCCTCTGCACACTCGCCAGGCCTTCATAAGAGCAGCTCGAGAAGAGAGTTCGCTTTGCACGGTCACCTTGCCAGCTCTTTCCCATCAGTCCAGCCCCCCTGGAAGAGCCTGCAGACACCCCTCTCCCTGGGCCGAGGGGGGGGGGGCAGGGGTACGGTTTGAAGCTGGGTCTCCCTTCAGAGAAGCTTTTTGGCTCCCTGGCCTCTGGGCCTGGATCCAGTCTTCACCTCAAGTGACAGCTACCTAGCAGCGCCCGAAGGGACCATTTGGGATCGCTTTACATGCAAACTCCGTTTCGTCTCCTCCGGTTATATTGAGGGGAGAAAGCGAATGGGGGGGGGGAGGAAGTGACTTCAGAGGTCTTTCTGGTCGTCGGGTGCCGGTTTGTGAGGGGACAGAGAATATCGTGGCACAGGGACGGACTTTGGATAGCGAACAGAGACGGCCGGGCCTCCGTAACCACGATCAGAGCTACTGGCTTCCGCGCTTTCACTCCCACATCACAACCAATCGGACTCTCGGGGTATCTGATCTACCTGATGGGCTGCTGGGCCTCGTCGAACGAGGGCTTAATTGGCGGCAAGATGTCGGTGGGCTAAAAATTCTGAAGAAATTCTCCCTAAATTACTAAAATAATTTGTACTATTTACTCATCTATTTGTGAAATGTGGTTTCATCTAGTTGTTTGTCATCTAAATCCAGCGCTGATTCATTCCCAGATTTCCTTTGGAAGAATAGCTGTAGATAAGATACGCTGAGCTGTAACAGTAGGGCGACGTTAAAAATGGAAAGAGGCACATACTGTACACACACACACACACACTCAAACAAAGAGAGAGAGGGAATGCATCCACACCCAGCTCACACATCCTACCCACCCGCCCCCCCCCCCCCCCCACATACACACATGCCCACGCATACTTGAGCAACAAACAGCACATGCACACAACCAACGAACCAATCCCCCACTGCAGAATTGCAAGTACACACACACACGCGCACACACACACACACACAGACGTAGTCGCACAGCGGTCGCCACCTACTTTGAGGCGAAGGCCGGGTAATGATTCGGTTCCTCTTTGCTCCCCTCGGAACGCGTGGGTGTCGGCGTGTGCGCATGCAAACGGTGTGCACGTCCGCCCGCGCGGGACTGTGTGCACGTGTACGTGCTGCGTACGCGTGCACAGTTGTGCACTTTGTGAACGTGCGTCTGTGTATGTGTGTGTGTGTGTGTGAGCGTGGATGTGGATGTGGTCGGGCCCAGTCATCTTCCAGGCAGCTAAGAGGAAACCCACATCAACTGCCACACACCACACTCCAGGAATAGAGCAGCCCAGTGCAGGCAGGAATGGAATGGCCTCGCCCGGCCTCCCCCGCCCGATCACACCGGCTCACCCGCCCCCCCTAGCGCCCCGCCCTCCCTCCCCCTCCCTTCCCGCACCCACCCACCTTCCTCGACCCCCTCTGGTTCACTGCGCCCTTCGCTGCAGGATACCTTCGGCCGCGCCGTTTCGTGCTGCAGGGACGTTCGCGCTAACCCTCCCACGTTGTCTCCGCCAGCTGTCCACCACCCCCCCCTCCCCCCCGGGGGCTGTATTTCTGGGGTTCCAGTGCAGCCGGCGGATACTGCGGATAACGGATATATGGACCAAGACTTCCTCGTCTGCGTGCCGGTCATTGTCCGCAGTCCAACTTTAAACGGAAGAACACAGTTGAGCGACAAGGAGCCAGTTTACACTCACTTTTTTTTTGATTTTTTAAAACAAATTTCCGAGGCTAAATCGCCGCAAGAAGATTTCTGTTTGCCTGCACTTAAACCTTCTCAAACGCGATGAGCCAAACGGGCGCCCGACCTCTTCCCGATTCCGCATGCCGATGTGCCGTGAACACGGGCATTCCGGCACCTCCACCAGTGACCACGTGTCTGCTCCGATCCTCCTCCTCATCCGCCGGTATCACTTCGTTAAAAAGCGCTGCCGCGTAACTTCCTGTGCTGTTTCTCGTCGGCCTCGACGGGGGGGGGCAATTGCTCCGCGTACCTTCGACTTCTCTGCCCCGGCGGCCGCGGCAGCATCGCCAAAGCATGGAAAAATAGACAGAGATAAGACATGGAGGACTTTATCCCCTTATCTGTAGCTCCGGCTCACCGGTCTGGACCTGTTAATATCACACTTTCACTTACAGTGCCGCTGACAGCTCTGAAATGCATCCCGTGTGAGGGATTTCATTTGAATTCCTGTGTGTCTGCTCCACTCAAGTCTTTTCTTCTGTGTGTGTGTGTGTGTTCCAGGTTGCCCCGATTCATCACAGCTCATCCCAGAGACGCCGCCGCACCACCAGAGACGCCAGCGTCCTCCTAAGGTGACGGCCGCTATTTTCTTTGAGAAAAAAAACATTTGTAAAGAAAGCAAAGTGAGACTAGAACATGGGGAGGGAGTCGTTGTGGATTTCCCACAGCAACAAGAAACTCGAGTCGAGCGACCGGCTGCTCACACTGATCAATGCGGTCATGGGGCCTCAGGTATGCAGACCTCTTCACCTGCATCGTAGGTCATTAAGGTCATGTGACAGGCGTGGCCGCCGGCGGCTAGCGCCTCGGGGGGGTTAAAGGGAAAGAATAACAGGAATCTGCGATAACGCTGCCACTTAGGAGATGTTCGTCAGCAGATAATCTCCCGTGTCCTTCCCTTTCCCCCGGGCGCATTTTCTTGCTTGGTCTCCTCCTCTCGCCCCGGTTCCTCTGTCCTCCTCCTCCTCCTCCTCATCCTTTTTCTCTCCTCCTCCCAGTCTCACTGCGCCCTCTTCTGCACGTGTTAATAACGGGGGTCTATTTGTTCTTTCTCCCACAGGCGGACCCCCCCCCCCCCCCCCCCCCCCCGCCCCCTCCTGCCGAGGAGAACCGGCCGGCCTTTGGCGGTTCACGGCTGCGTGGCTCCTGCCGGTTGCTCAGTAGGCAGTGTAGATCCTGTGTAGCAATCAGCAGCTACATCTGGCTACTGGGTCTCCGGCGGCTCGGCCCACTTCCCCGGTTCCCATTGGCCCGGTGGCACATTCCAATCCCCTCGATTGGCTGCGGGGTCGGGGAGGATGAGGGCGTGGAGGGGGGGGCTTCATCCTGCGACCCCACAGACAGGATGTTCTCTGTGTCACAACTCTACAAGGGGCCCTTGTCGAGGCTTTTTGTGTCGCTGTGGTGTTGTGTGTGTGTTTTTTTTTTTAACTCCTTCCTCTATCGCCATTCTTTTAATTCTCTCCCTCCCTCCCGCTCGCTTTCTCTCCCGTTTGCTCTCCCTTCGTGCTCTTTGTGCACGAACATTGGTGCATGTCCTTGGTAAACGCTATGAAAGTTCAACTTTCAATGTTCCCGGGGACAGAAATTTCAAGGGGCGATTCTTGCCGGAGGAGAGTTTGAAAAGCCTCGGCGGTGAAGAGGTGCTCCTTTGCTCCGTCCTGAACCTGGCATACAATGTAGATTTCTGTGTGGTTAAATTCAACAGCTACATTGTCTGCTGGGTTTCTGGCCAGTAACATAAGCGGCGTTTATGTAACTTCCGCACAAAAAAAAAAGGTAAGTATTGATTTGTTTTTTTTTCTGTCAATGTGCCGCGAATGCCCGACCCTGACAATTCAATAAAGAGGAAATATTTCTGATTAATCCTACTTGAGTGGTGCGTGCTGTCATTTGTCGGACTGAAAATCAGATTTGAAGGGAAGGAAATAAACCTGGAATCTGCAGAATCTAAATTGATTCAGCGTTGCTGCGGCGTCCCAGGAGTTAACCCCGAGCAAGAGATGCCAGGAATATTCCAGTAGCTCAGCACAAAGCCGGCTCGTTGTCTGTCAGGAGGCTGTCAGACGGCTGTCAGATGGGCTCCTTATTAGTGGAACACCAGTGTCTTCCAACACACACACACACACACACACCTGGGATTATACCAAACTCTTCACACAAACCAACAATGCTTTTGGAATGCATTCATACCTCGGTGCGCTCCTGTGAAACTTTCTTTCACCTTCCACGAAGCCCCGTAGATCCGAAAATGAACTTTTACATCTGCATGTTTGTTTTTTATTGAATTGCG
Organism: Gasterosteus aculeatus; assembly: GCF_964276395.1. Classification (NCBI taxonomy): domain Eukaryota; kingdom Metazoa; phylum Chordata; class Actinopteri; order Perciformes; family Gasterosteidae; genus Gasterosteus; species Gasterosteus aculeatus. The sequence continues at coordinate 16,989,383 of NC_135704.1, read as the reverse complement.
AACACACTCACATTTAAAAATGTAATTTGGCGAGTCTCATTCAGCTCATTTCTGGTGGTTCTCTCTCTTTCCTCAGCTCAGTATGCGTTAAATATGACACATTAAGAAGACTTTATGTAGTGTTTATGTAGCAATTCATTCATTTATTTACTTTCCTTTCAGCGCACGTCTGAGTTTACTTTTCTGTAATCTCATTAAAAGCCTTTAAATAAAGTATCAAAGAAAGAAAACATCTGCTTTTGTCTGCAATTTGAATGTCGTGGTCGGCCCGAGACGTCCCACGTGAAGCATAAGTGAACATGTGATCCAGAAAGGTGGACATGGTCCCACCGCGGAGGGGTCCAGTCGAGTCGCAGCTCCTGCAGCAGCACGAAAAAACAATGAAGTGTCCACAGCTGGAACGAGAAGAGAAACCACGCTGCCTTCAGGAGGCAGTTTCTTTTTTTTGGGACTTGGTGGTTCGGCAGATGACGACATTTTCTAACACGCCAGTGAGAATAATCGCAGGTTGCAATGCTGAATATGAGGCTTTTAACAAAGGGATAGACTTTTAAATACAAGAGGCGATAACGCCACGTCGGTAGCGGTTTTCTCACTTAACAGACGTTCATTTTTCAAATATTTCCACTGGATTGAACTATACGGGAGCAATTAAAGCCCCAATTGGCAGTTTTACAATGTTTCAAAGATAAAACAGGAGCTGCATCAGCAGCCAAGCTTTAATATTACACAAGCCGAATAAATGCATCGGGACCGGCGATGCGACGAGTGGCTAATGGTCCGCAGTGGGAGGCTCATTGTTGCTTTGATGAGCCCGTCGGTGACACGTTTTGGCGCGACGACTGCACGCACGGTCAAGACTGTTAACAACACGGGTGCTGAGAAAACCAGTGACGAGGAGGAGGGTGGTGGAGGAGGATGACGACGGTGATGGAGAACGAAAAATATATTGAGAAGGAGCCATCTGTGTTCCTCCATCACACACAGAAGGGCTTTCAAAGAGGTATAACGGGTATAAAAGGCGAAAGTGCTGTCGCGTCATCAGCTGGTTGCCAGGAACACGCGGCTAACCATGCTATCGGCCTGTGTAGTTCAGAGGTCACACGGAGGCGCTTCCGTCCCTGAGTGACGACTTTGTTTCAGCCCCTCGACCGCGAGCATTTATCCACATTTCCATCTAATGCGGGACAATATGTAGCCTGACGTTACTGTTAAAATGTCGCTGAAAGAGAGAACGAACCAACGGTAAAGTGTTTTCCACACGTGAAAGAGATCATTTATCGCAACAGACTTTCCGTTTGAATAAGAGTTAGGAGAGGAAATAAGGAAATAAATACTTGATCAAACTGAATAAACACCTTCTGGTAGTTTGTTCGGAGGCTGTACTGAGAAAATGCAACACCCAGAGCTGGAGGAGATATTCTATTAGATTTTTCAAGGTTCATTTTGCTCCGATGCATCCAGGCGAACGGCCGTGATCCGGAGTCTCGGTTGTTAACACGGTGGAGGTCGGGAGGAAAAGCAGCAGCCTGAGAGCGGATCACGTGGATTTCTCTCAGGTGGACTCAAAGCGCCTCTCACGTCCCGGTGAAAGGCTTCGTGTCGCATCCTCCAAGGCCTCACTCCTCCTCGTTGTGCACTGGGTCTCCCGTAAGTGTCTGCTCACTCCGGTAAAGCTTCCGCTGGCACACAGAGTGATGAAGGCGCTCTTTGTTTTGACGTGATACGCGAGGTTAAAGGATTCACAAACACACATTTCACTGTTGGTGGAGTTCGGCTTCTTTTCCAACTAATATGTGACGAGTCGGTCTCTATAATCCAGGTAGCCCTTTTTAATCTACGTATCCGGGGGAATAGATTATTCCATAACTGTATTAACATTGATAAGAAATGTGAAATTATTTAATTAATATATCAAAAAACAGTATTTCCAAAGACCTGCTGGCAATTCATTGGAATCAATTAGTTGGAAAAAATAAAAATTGAACCTATCTCAGTTTTTCCAATAAGTTCTTCCACATAAGGTTTAATATTGGTATATAATTAATAAATTAAGGATCCGTGAAAGAAACATAAACTCAGGTGGATGTGGAGTTAATCTCATTACTGTAATAAAGGCAAACAATTCCCTAAAGAATACTTTAACGGTGCTTTAAATCACTCATTTCTCCTCATTTTAGTTTGCTGCTAATCATTTAGTTATTCAATTAATGACCTACTCAACGCTCGGCTTTACAATGACAAGTTTCATGGGCTGCAGTAAAGGATGAGGGAATAAAGACGATGGAGATGAAGTAAAATAAACTTCAAATGGAGTTTGTGTTTCATTTTTATTTTAAACCCTCTCCAAAAACCAGAACAATCCTCCCTTTTGATCAACTCATTCCACCCCTGCGTCCCGTCTCCGCTCACGGATGACGACGCAGCAGAAAGAAGAGAGGGGGATCGTAGGTAAACAAACATGGCCGACCACATCTGGGTGAATCGCTCTGTGACGCACGCTGACTCACCGCCGTCGCGTGAAGCCGGGAGTGAAAAACCGGTGACTGGACGTCGTGCGGAAGATGAAAGAAACCGGGGGAGGCCCGTAAAACATAAATACATTCAAACTGTTGGCGAGCGAGCCTAAAACGCGGCATGTTCACCATTATCTCACACCAGAGCCGGTGACTCAGCCGCCGCGGAGAACCAGGACGGACCCGAACACTTCCCCTCCTTCTAGTAACTTTAACATCACATTCAAATCTGTGGAACCGCTGGAGTGAGCGGATGTTTGCACCCAATAATCACATGTAAAGTAATGTAATGGTGAGGCCGCAGTTTAAGGAACGATGTTGGAGACACCCGGCGTCCATCTTCATCTCCGTCTTTCACTTTTGGCTTAACGCCGGGATCGATCGCTTCTGTTTGGCTTTTTATATGAATTATGCCGTTTGCACGTGAGCCGTTTCAGATCCGAAAGCTCCGACCGCCGTCCGCGTCGGACCCTCGTGTCTCTCGCTGGAGGCCCGAATCTGCAGTAAATAAAACGCTGACGGCGCAGGAGGCGCAGCGCGCTCCCTGCCGTGTCAGACGGACGGACAGGCGGGCAGAGCTGACCTCCCGCCAACGCGGCATGTGACACGGCGGAGAGAGGGGGGGGACCAGCAGCGATGGCATGATGGAAATGAAGAGCACATGACAGGAGGTTGGAAGTGTCTGTCTGCACCATTTGTTCCGTGTGCGTGTGCGTGTAATGACATTATAAGCACCTGACTGGCAAATAGTGGCAGACGTCACTCCACAGTGAAAAGGGGCGGATCTGTGAGTGTGACCTGCAACCTTTAAAACAAAGCAATTTCCAGTGCGTATCATGAATGCTGGCGCTGGCTTACTGGTTCCAGTGCAGCTCAGGAACATCACTACTACATGTGTGTGTATTTCTTTCTGCCGGTCCAGGGATCAATATTACGTTCACTCAGTTTTACAATGAATTTTTTCGATTAAATAACACCCTGAAGGTCACGGCGTAGTGCGTACATAAATACGTACACATATTTGGCCCGAGGCTCACTTCATTGGCGCTACATCGGCCCTCCTGCGTGGCCCCCGCCACACGTGCCGGATATTCGGCGTTAAAGCACAATGCTTTGTGTTGGAGTCGGAGAGCACACAGCGACTCTGTAGCAAATTCTCTCGACCAAACACGATAGATCACAATTGAAATGTCCCAGATGAATCCTAAAAAGTGTTCTTGGTCACAGCTGTCACTCTCGTTTTTTTTCCTGCGTGAGGAAGAGGAAGGGGGAAGAGGAGCGGCGAACCCGGCCATTTTGTGGAAGTGACCAGTTTTTGACTCCGTGATGAGTCCGTGGACATGTTCCCGCCCGGAGTGAAAGCCGCCTTTTGCTTTTGCTTTTTTTTTTTTTTTTTCTTGCGTGGGAGTGTTGCTCTCTTGTCTTTTCCAGCCCCGTCCCTACTCTCCCCTACTCCCCCCCTACTCTCCCCCTCCTCCACTCTCGCTTTCTCTCTCCGGCGTACTGGCTCGGAAACGAGGAGCGAGTCCCTCTGTTTCAAGAGGTTTGGAATTAGTTTGTCTCCTAGCAACAACTCGTACAATACAACATGGTTTTGTGTGAGACAGAGACACAGTGTGAGAGTGATGTGTGCGTAAGGAGTGTGGAGACTTTGGGAAGGGGTTCATCTGTGCGCGCTGTGTGTGTGTGTGTGTGTGTGTGTGTGTGTGTGTGTGTGTGTGTGTGTGTGTGTGTGTGTGTGCATTAATCAGCTGAGCACACTTTTCCACTGTTGTGCATGTTTGTTGGGTTTACTCTCATGTGGAAACCTGTTCCACTCCACACGTTGTCTAACTCTTCCTCACACACACACACACACACACACGCACACACACACGCACACACACAGATGCATTCTTCGACCACAGCGGACAGCACTTCCTCCCTGCGTTTGACGTTACATAAGAAGCTGAATGGAAACTAGTGATAAGCTGGTGTTTTATCACCAGGACAGAGGCAGTGACCATGAGAGTCTGGGAGGGACGAGCGCTCCGTGGGTGTATGAATGGGGGACGGGCGGGGGCGGGGGGGGTGCGGGTGGAGGTGGAACGGGGGGGGGGAACATCCTCTGAACACCCTCCACCACCCACATGGCCACCATGACGTCACCCGACCCCGGGGACCCGCGGCCAAATCGTAGGTCGCGACCTCGGGAATCCAATCCGTGGTTCGGTCGACAAACGGACGAGCTGAAATGTCGAGAGTGACGGCGAAGGACTTCTTTCGGGGGGGCGTCACTTCCTCGCGGCTGCTTCGTCCTTTACAGGAAGGGAAAGAGTTAAGTCGCCACGGCTGGAGCTGTGAAATCTGAGAAGTGACCGGGGGGGGGGAAGAGCGCTACCCTTTGCCCTCCTCCCCCCCCCCCCCCCCTGACAGCGAGCGCTTTGCCTCTCGGCCGCTCTTCCCCTTTCTGTCCCTCCTGACCCCGGTCTGGCTTTTGAGTGGCAGCCCCCCCAGTCTCTCTGAAGGCCCCCCTGGCTTGTACGTGGGTTTTTCACCTGTGACGAAGGTGCTTTGGTCTGTTTGGGTTTTTGGGGGGGGACTCTTTTCAGCGTTGCACCGCTCCAGACAGGTTCTTTCCCTCCTGCTGTTAAAGCTCGGCAGTAAGCGTTTCCCACTTCCTGCGCAGCGCTGAATCAGCCCCCAAGAATGTACGAGCACTGACTCACACTTCCTCCTGGATATGACAGAGCTTCCTCTCGTCCGACAACTGATTTAGCCTCTCGCCTCCCTCCCTCATCTTTCACTCCCCCCCCCGACCTGCTTCCTCTGCAACACTTTAAGGTGTGAGTGGAACAAGTGACTCCCGGCTGGAGCCGCATGCGTGTTTG